>NC_066539.1:1049794-1325070 GCF_024679095.1 Eriocheir sinensis
CCGGCTAGCCGGTGGTTTTACTTGTGTCAGTGATAAACAATGAAGATACTACACTGTGTTTGGTGCCACGGACTCTACTTGGAGGACAGAAACCTTGCGATGAGGTGACAACCTACTAGTGAGAGGGCATGAGTGTGGTGGAGGCGGTTTATGTTAGCACAGATGGCTGCCGGTGCTACGCCAGATGGTGAGTTGAGCATCGTTTGGTGGGTTCACGACGCTTCTCTCCCAAAGCAAGCCTGGGGATCCACTGAGTGCATGGTTTTCGTATGGGAAACACTAAATTCGTCACAAACGCTTATTTTAGTGGTGGTGGGAGGAAAAATTCCCTAAATTTAGGGAATTTCCCTAGATCTAAGGAGTTTTTATCCCCCATCCTACTAAAAAAATACGCGAATGTGACGGATTTCGTGTCCCTCACCTGAAACCCCGCATTCCCACCAGGTCCCCAGGCTTGTATGGGGGGGAGGGGGGAGTATGGGCAAACACTAGAATTTTACCCAAAATATGACTACTTTTTTAGTGGAGTTAGTTTTTTTTCTGCGCAAACCAATAAAAAACCTACTTTTAGGGGGGTACATATATCAGGAGTACTACGGTTCCCCGTAGCACACTCTGCCCTTCACACCCGTTTTCCATGCAAGCGAGCGAGCGAGTGAGGTTTCTCTCTCAATAGTCACAAACTATTTTTAAACTACATTAGTAAAAAGTGGCGGACAAATACAGCCACCTGTTTTAGGGTGGTTAGTGATGGTAGTGAAAAGGCATATACATACATTTATTTTGGTGGCAGCGGCAGCGGAAGCGGCCATTGGGAGGTGAGCAGTTTTGCCAATGATCCAACTCTTGGTTAGTGATTAGCCCACGCATGTGAGACCAGGTCCACCACACATGGTTATTTTTTTATTTTTAAGAACATGTGCTTTTACCTAATACTATACTCAGCACGGCAGCCGTTGGGCTGCGTGTTCTAAAAAAAAAAAAATCATTCAAGTTCGATTTTTTCACCCAATATATGATGACTTCGTAAATCAGAAAGGTATTATTCTAGTGTTTGCCCAGTTAATATACTGGAGGAGTAGGCGTGGTCTGTGGAGCACAAGGGACATATATTCCATATTGTTTATACCTCAATGTATTCAGGTTAATCTAATGAGTATCAGAAATTGTCTAAAAAATATGTTCAAATTGGAATAATAACATGTAGAGTTGACTGGGGGAAGAAATTTGCTAAATTAAAGAGAGATCTGCTGTACATGCTATTTTATTCAGACAGATTTGGATACCTTAGTGTGATACTTAGACATCTACACTCCATGATAACATAATATTTCATCTAATTCATAGCAGCAGAAAATTATATAAAGAAAATAGGGAAAAAATTTTCCCCATATTTTGGGGGAAGAAGTTTGCCCACATTGTGTTATACATTTCCATGCAAATTTATTGCTCTAAATTGTTAAAATTTATACCCCATAGTCTGGGGAAGATATTTCCCCATGAGGGGAAAACTTTTCCACTCCTTAAATGCATTCTAGAAAATACCTAGGCCTGTTGTGACATACATAAATATAAAGGTGACCTTTTATAATTAATTAAACTTGTGCCAACAAAAAAAATTCCTTCATTCTTTTTTTTTCAAGTCAATGAAAAGTATAGGGTTGCACCGATTAATCGGTAAGTAATTGGCCTAATCAGCCACTTTGCCGATTAATCGGTGATCGGCCTTCTGACCGATTAATCGGGGCCGATTAGTAATTTTTCTTCTCTTTCATAATACAATGTACAGTCGGCTATAGAGAGTAGTGTCACACTGTCCAGTAAGTTTTGTTCAGAAAGCGACATCTGGCAACCCCTCCACGCGACATGAAAAATATTACATCCAATCGAAATCGTACTGTTGTGGTGATCGGTGGTCACAGGTGCACTCTCCATAATTTTAAGATAGATATTTATCAAAAGTGCCCCGTCGCTAACGCTTAATAAATATTTTTTCTTTAGGCTCTGTCGCTACATTTTGACACGAGCTTTTAGTTTCGTTCAAATTTAGTCAAGAGCAACTCTAAGTTGTTTATCAAACTATGATACATTTAAAAATATACTGCACTTATTAGGGGAGATTGTTATGCCTTTTAACTAAAAACAAAAAATTCCTGGCAGCCGAGATCTTGTTCTTTATAAAAAAAATTATACGTAATAATAGGCTATAAACGTTCACATGATGGCGTCGTCGACCGCGGGCCTTGGCTGGAGCAGCGGTATTCTATTAAAGCCCTTATGTCCGCAGGCACTGCAGTTGAGCTGTCACGTCAGTGGCTGTGGAAACATATAATTTTTAATACCTTAAAAAATAGGAGAGAGAGAGAGAGAGAGAGAGAGAGAGAGAGAGAGAGAGAGAGACTGGGTGGGGACGGGAGGCATGTCCATCAGCGACAAGGGGTCAGCTAGTCAGCGACACACACACACACACACACACATTCACAAAATAGAAATGAAGAAGAAAGAAGGAAATGGAACGAGCTACTAGCAGAGGCGAAGGAGAAGAATAATGAAAGATCTGTGGAAGAAAAGGAGATATTTTTTTGGAGAATAGTAGGGGACCGAGTCAGAAAGTGGTACACAAGAGAGAGGATAAAGAAGAACGAAAGTTAGAAAAGATAGATAAGAGTAAATGTTTAAGAGTGATGTATACAAATGTAGATGGATTAATAACTAGTAAATTGGAACTGCAAGATTTCATAAAGGAGAAAGAACCAATGATCGTATGCTTAACGGAAACCAAACTGAACGAAGCTATTAAATTAGAGATAAATAAAAACTATGATATATGGAGGAAAGATAGAATGGGCAAAGAGGTGGAGGATGATAATGACAAAAAGGAGTTAACAGTGAAAGTGGTAGAATACGGTGAAGGTAAAGCTGAAATTGCAGTAAATGTGGAAACCAAAAACAAGGAAAGGTTGACAATTATAACCGCATATGTACCACCTAGAACAAACTCATGGTGTAAGGAAGAACACGACACTATGATCAATGACACTATACGGAGTTTAAGCAAAATGCTAAAGGAAGACAAAAAAGTTATGCTAGTTGGTGACTTCAATTGTAAAGAGATTGACTGGGAGACATTCGAGAGTAATAGTGGAGATAACGATGGGAGATAGATTCCTAAGATTGATGATGTAGAATCTTATGATACAAAGAGTGAATGAACATACAAGATATAGAAGTGACGATGAACCGGCAAGACTGGACCTAGTACTAACAAAAGGAATATACATCAAGGATGAACTAAGGTATGGATGTCCACTGGGCAAGAGTGATCATGTAACCATAGAGATTGATACAGAAGTGGAGGTTACTAAAGAGGACGAATCTTACAAATCAAACAGGCTAAACTATATTAAGGCAGACATGGAAAACCTTCGGAAGTTTTACGAGAAAGTGGAATGGGATGAGTTACTGAGAAAAAATAAAGTACAGTCATCCCCCCGGTTCGCGGTATTATTTCTCCGGACTTGGTAGCGATCTGAAATGCGCCGAAAACGGGAATCTATAACTATACTAACTGTACAAGAAAAGTATGATATCTTTATGGAAGCCTATAACACTTGTGTCAAAAAATATGTACCTGTATATAGACCCAAAGTTAAGGGTAGGAAGGATTGGTTTAATGCCAAATGTGCAAACGCAAAAGAAAAAAGGGACAAAGCATGGAAAAGACTAAAAAGAAGGAAGAATTAAAGAAACAAAGAAGACTTCAGAATGGCGAGAAATGAATATGTGAAAATAAGGAAAGAAGAAGAAAAGGGATATGAGAAGGATATTGTGGAAAAATGCAAAGAACAGCCCAAGTTGTTTTACAGATTTATAAATGGGAAGACTAAACCGAAAGAAACAATAGAAAGACTGAGAGACGGGAATGTGGAAGTCAATGACCCTAAAGGTATGGCAGAGTTATTAAATAGAAAATTCCAGCAAGTCTTTACCAAAGAAACAATCTTTATTGCGCCACAAGAGAATAAAATAGAAGTTCATATGGAAGAGATTATGGTAAACAAAGAAGAGATCTATAAATTACTGGGAGAACTAGAAGAGGGAAAAGCAGTAGGACCGGATGGAGTTTCTGGGTATATTTAAAAAAATGTAGAGATGAATTAATTGTTCCAATATACGACATCATAAGATGCTCAGTAGCAACAGGTACAGTGCCCAATGAGTGGAGAAGGGCTGAAGTGGTCCCCATATATAAAAGTGGAAGGAAAGATGAACCTTCAAACTACAGACCCATATCCCTGACAAGTGTTTTGTGCAAAATATGTGAGAAAATAATAAAGAAGCAGTGGACTAAATTTCTAGAAGAGCATAAGTTAATTACCAGCAAACAATATGGATTTCAAAAGGGCCGATCATGTGTTACAAACTTACTCAGTTTTTACTCAAGAGTGACAGACAGAACTCAGGAAAGGGATGGATGGGTTGATTGTATTTATCTAGATTTGAAAAAGGCCTTTGACAAAGTTCCACATACAAGACTATTATGGAAACTGGAAAATAAAGGAGGATTGAAAGGAAATATGAAAAAATGGATGGCAAGCTACCTAATGGGAAGGGTGATGAGAACTGTGGTCAAGGACATAAAATCAGAATGGAGAAATGTAGAAAGCGGAGTACCACAGGGTTCAGTATTAGCACCGATAATCTTCCTGGTATATGTAAATGACATGGCTGAAGGAATTAATAGCTACATAAACCTGTTTGCTGACGACGCTAAATTACTAAAACATATAAGAAACAAAGAAGATTGTGAAATATTGCAAGAAGACCTATACAAAATTTGGAAATGGAGTATGGATTGGGAGATGGAATTTAATGTGAAAAAATGTCATGTTATGGAAATGGGTAAAAGTGAAACAAGACCAATCTGGATATACAAAATGGGAAATGGTGAAACATTAAAAAAAGTGCATGAAGAGAGAGACCTGGGAGTAGTGATGAGGGATGATAATCAACCAGAGAGTCATATAAATCGGATCTTTATAGACACATATAACTTGGTGAGAAATATTGGAGTAGCATTTAACTACATGGACAAGGACATGATGAGAAGGCTAATCACTACCATGATTAGACCAAAATTAGAATATGCAGAGGTAGTGTGGTCCCCCCATAAGAAGAAGCATATAAAGAAACTAGAAAGAATACAGAGGATGGCATCAAAAATGGTCCCAGAGTTGGAGGGATTAATATACGAGGAAAGATTGAAGGAAATGAACTTAACAACACTGGAACAAAGAAGAGAAAGGGGAGACCTAATCCAAATTTATAAATTATTAAACAAAATAGATGAAGTAGATAATGAAGAACTGCTACTAACAGAAGGAAACATAAGCAGAAATACAAGAGGACACAGTAAAAAATTGAGAAAGGGGAGATGCTTGAGAGACACAAAGAAGTATAGCTTCCCGCAAAGAAATGTGGAGGTTTGGAACAGTCTGAGCGAGGATATAGTATCAGCGAGGAGTGTGCAAAGCTTTAAAGATAAGTTGGACAAATGCAGACACGGAGACGGGACCACACGAGCATAATGCCCAGGCCCTGTAAAACTACAACTAGGTAAATACAACTAGGTACAACTAGGTAAATACACGTATTTATACTTCGATATTACGTAATCTTCACGGAGAAATAATTTTTGATTTTTTATGATCTGAATTGTCTTTGAGGCTTTATAGTGACGGGAATTAAGGCTGCGAGTTAAACAGACCCTCAAGCCTATTTGCTGTTTGATGGTAAGGAGCATTAGTCACTGCCTGCCTCTGTGAAGGACAGCATTGCACGCGGTATTTTCAAAGTTTAATAAGAAAAAGTGTTTCAGACTGTTCGTGATGTTTTACCTCGCCATCATCATCATCATGTAGAAGACATTCATTATCGCATTTCTAAATTGAAGTCACGTAATCTGGTATATTTCTAACTACATTATATTATAATATGATATTATACAATATTATAATTTCACGGTCACACATGCACACACGGTACACACTGAAACGCGTCACTAACATCGCCAGTGAATGCGTCACCGTGGTATAGTTGCCAGATACCACCACCAGGCCAAACATTCTGAAAACCGTGACACTACTCTCTATCGTCGACTGTACATAACACAATATTAATAATGTTAATGTGAGGATGGTGATGTTGAAAAAAACTCTGATACCTTTCCACAGCATTAATTTCAAACAAGTCCCTATGTTAAGTCAGTACTCAGTACTCACTAGATCGTCCCCACAAAACTCGTGAAGCCACTGTGATTTAGCCTTTCAGTCTTCCACTTCTCACTGGAACACCTTCCACCGCTGTAAGAGTTTTACCGTTTACCCATCTTGCAAGTGTTAAGTTCGTATAGCATTGTTATGTCACTACTTGAGCACTAGATCATCCCAACAAAACTTATATGAATTTTTAGAAATAATATGTGGAACGTCACCAGCTAACATAATACAGGCAACATGCTCACTGAGACACACTGACTGACTGACAGACAAATGATAGCCTGTGGCGTGGGTCTCAAAGACTCTCACCGAGTTTCACTGTACTGGACTGGACACGTTTAGATACAGACTTCGTACGGTACGCTAATACCATTTTCAATTCTTCCTAATCGAGGGACATTATTCACCTTTTTTATCACTGTAGCTTCATAAAGTTATTTCATATTAATATGCAGTAATCATACTGTATATTTTGTACTAATAAAATAAATCAAAACATGCATTTTTTTAGTTTAGAAGTAAGCAAACACAGTGTAACAGATAGTAAATTAGTAGAAGACTTGAGAGATTGATAAACTTTCTGTACACTACCATTTATAGTAGCATCTAGGATCACCACAAGAACGAGAAAACTGGCAAATTCTAACATATTAAAACCAGGATGTTTCCACAAAGCAAGGCTAAATTATAAATAACAAATTACTAGAAGTATTTGCTCTCCATAAAGGAGATGACAGTTGGGCAGTAAACAAAGTTGTAAACAAGAGGGTTACGGTATTTCTTTAACTCTGTGCTACCAATGTCCAGTAACTAATGAAGATTAATCACATTTACAATTTCTAAATAATCGGCCGATTATTGGTTACTGATTAATCAGTAATCGGCCGAATTGCTAATTGGTGCAACCCTAGAAAAGTACACGATTATCCTTTCGTTTTGCTTTATACTAACACTTGTGACTTTGTGTTTTACTTTCAGTCATTATATACTGGTGTATATATATATATATATATATATATATATATATATATATATATATATATATATATATATATATATATATATATATTTTTTTTTATCTGGCCTCAACTCTCAGAAGGCTTATGGACCTGATGGAGTGCCTCCTATTGTCCTTAAAAACTGTGCTTCTGTGCTGACACCCTGCTTGGTCAAACTCTTTCGTCTCTACCTATCAACATCTACCTTTCCTTCCTGCTGGAAGTATGCCTTTGTACAGCCTGTGCCTAAGAAGGGTGACCATTCCAATCCCTCAAACTACCGCCCTATAGCTTTACTTTCCTGTCTATCTAAATCTTTTGAATCAATCCTTAACGGAAGATTCAAAGCACCTTCCACTTCTAACCTTCTATCTGATCGCCAGTATGGATTCCATGAGGCGTTCTACTGGCAATCTTCTTGCTCTTAACTGACTCTTGGTCATCCTCTCTTAGCCGTTTGGTGAAACTTTCTCTGTTCGCTAGACATATTGAAAGCCTTCGATAGAGTCTGGCACCAGTCTTGCTTTCTAAACTGCCCTCTTTGGATTCTATCCTCTCTCTGTTCCTTTATCTCCAGTCTCCTTTCCCGTTCTATCTCTGCGGTGGTACGGTCACTGCTCTTCCTAAACCTGTCAACAGTGGCGTTCCACAGGGCTCTGTCCTATCTCCCACTCTCTTCCTGTTATTCACCAATGGCCTACTTTCAACAACAAACTGTCCTGTCCACTCATACGCTGACGACTCCACTCTGCATTATTCAACTTCTTTCAATAGAAGACCATCACAACAGGAAGTACACGACTCCAGACTGGAGGCTGCAGAACGCTTAACCTCAGACCTTGCTATCATTTCCGATTGGGGCAGAAGGAACCTTGTGTCCTTCAATGCCTCAAAAACTCAATCTCTCCACCTATCAACTAGACACAATCTTCCAAACACCTATCCCCTATTCTTCGACAACACTCAGCTTCTTCTTCTTCTTCTTTTCTTTTTTTTTTTTTTTTACAGCTATGGAGACAGTGCAAGGGCGTAATAAAAAAAAAAAAATAAAAAAAAAAAAAAGGCCCGCTACTCACTGCTCCAGAACAGAGGTTAAAGGAGTGTTCAAAATCAGAGGTCAATTTTGGGAGGAGAGGTGTCCTGATACCCTCCTCTTGAAAGAGTTCAAGTCATAGGCAGGAGGAAATACAGATGAAGGAAGATTGTTCCAGAGTTTACCAGCGTGAGGGATGAAAGAGTGAAGATGCTGGTTAACTCTTGCATAAGGGGTTTGGACAGTATAGGGATGAGCATGAGTAGAAAGTCGTGTGCAGCGGGGCCGCGGGAGGGGGGGAGGCATGCAGTTAGCAAGTTCAGAAGAGCAGTCAGCATGAAAATATCGATAGAAGATAGAGAGGCAACATGGTGGCGGAATTTGAGAGGTAGAAGACTATCAGTATGAGGAGGAGAGCTGATGAGACGAAGAGCCTTTGATTCCACTCTGTCAAGGAGAGTTTTCAGTTGAGATTTTGAGTTAAGGATAGACCGAGGATGTTTAGTGTTGAGGAAGGTGATAGCTGGGTGTTATCAAAGAATAGGGGATAGTTGTTTGGAAGATTTTGTCGAGTGGATAGGTGGAGAAACTGTGTTTTTGAGGGGTTGAAGGGCACCAGGTTCCTCTTGCCCCAATCGGAAATAATAGTAAGGTCTGAGGCTAAGTGTTCTGCAGCCTTGAGCCTTGAGTCTTGAGTCATTAAGTTCCTGTAGGGTGGGTCTTCTATTAAAAGAAGTTGAGTAATGCAGAGTGGAATCATCGGCGTAGGAATGGATAGGACAGTTCGTTTTGGAAAGAAGATCATCAATGAACAACAGAAAGAGAGTGGGAGATAGGACAGAACCCTGTGGGACACCACTGTTAATAGGTTTAGGGGAAGAACAGTGACCATCTACCACAGCAGAAATAGAATGGTCAGAAAGGAAACTGGAGATAAAGGTACAGAGAGAAGGATAGAAACCGTTGGAGGGTAGTTTGGAAAGCAAAGATTTGTGCCAGACCCTATCAAAAGCTTTTGATATGTCCAGCGCAATAGCAAAGGTTTCACCGAAACGGCTAAGAGAGGATGACCAAGAGTCAGTTAGGAAGGCAAGGAGATCACCAGTAGAACACCCCTTGCGGAACCCATACTGGCGATCAGATAGAAGGTCAGAAGTGGAAAGGTGCTTTTGAATCTTCTGGTTAAGGATTGATTCAAAAGCTTTAGATAGACAAGAAAGTAAAGCTATAGGAAGGTAGTTTGAGGGATTGGAACGGTCACCCTTCTTAGGCACAGGCTGTATGAAGGCATACTTCCAGCAGGAAGGAAAGGTAGATGTTGACAGGCAGAGGCGAAAGAGTTTGACCAGGCAGGGTGACAGCACGGAAGCACAGTTTTTAAGGACAATAGGAGGCACTCCATCAGGTCCATAAGCCTTCTGAGGATTGAGGCCAGAGAGGGCATAGAAAACAAAATTTGGAAGAATTTTAATAACAGGCATAAAGGAGTCAGAGGGGGGATGAGTAGGAGGAATATGCCCAGAATCGTCCAAGGTGGAGTTTTTAGAAAAAGTTTGAGAGAAGAGTTCAGCCTTAGAGATAGATGAGACGGCAGTGTTGCCGTCAGGACTGAGGAGTGGAGGGAAAGATGAAGAAGTGAAGTTGGAGGAGATGTTTTTGGCTAGATGCCAGAAGTCATGGGAAGAGTTAGAGAAAGCAAGGTTTTGGCATTTTCTATTAATGAAAGAGTTTTTGGTTGGTCGGAGAATAGATTTGGCACGATTCCGGGCAGAAATGTAAAGTTCATAATTAGCATTAGTTTGAAGGCTCTGGTACCTTTTGTGAGCTGCCTCTCTATCATTGACAGCACGAGAACAAGCGTGATTAAACCAAGGCTTTTTAGCGTGAGAAGTAGAGAAAGAACGAGGAATGTATGCCTCTATTCCAGAGACAATCACCTCTGTGATGCGCTGGGCACACACAGAGGGGTCTCTATCCTGGAAGCAGTAATCATTCCACGGGAAATCGGAAAAGTACATCCTCAGGTCGTCCCACCGAGCTGAAGCAAAATGCCAGAAGCATCGCCTCTTCGGTGGGTCCAGAGGATGTACAGGAGCAATAGAACAGGATGTCACCTTCTTCAACACTAAACATCCTCGGTCTATCCATAACTCAAAATCTCAGCTGGAAACTTCATATATCCTCTCTTGCTAAATCAGCTTCCTCGAGGTTGGGCGTTCTGTATCGTCTCCGCCAATTCTTCCCCCCCACGCAGTTGCTATCCATATACAGGGGCCTTGTCCGCCCTCGTATGGAGTATGCATCTCACGTGTGGGGGGGCTCCACTCACACAGCTCTTCTGGACAGAGTAGAGTCTGAGGCTCTTCGTCTCATCAGCTCTCCTCCTCCTACTGATAGCCTTCTACCTCCTAAATTCTGCCACGATGTTGCTTCTCTTTCTATCTTCTACCGATATTTCCACGCTGACTGCTCTTCTGAACTTGCTAACTGCATGCCTCCTCCCCTCCCGCGGCCCCGCTGCACACGACTTTCTACTCATGCTCATCCCTACACTGTACAAACCCCTTATGCAAGAGTTAACCAGCATCTTCACTCTTTCATCCCTCACGCTGGTAAACTCTGGAACAATCTTCCTTCATCTGTATTTCCTCCTGCCTACGACTTAAACTCTTTCAAGAGGAGGGTATCAGGACACCTCTCCTCCCGAAATTGATCTTTCTTTCGACCACCTCTTTTAATTCTTTTTTGGGAGCAGCGAGTAGCGGGCTTTTTTTATTATTGTTTTCTTTTTTTGTGCCCTTAAGCTGTCTCCTTTGTTGTAAAAAAAAAAATATATATATATATATATATATATATATATATATATATATATATATATATATATATATATATATATATATATATATATATAGTAAAACCCCGATTATCCGAAATGGAAGGGGGGAAGCCTCTTTCGGATAAGCCGATTTTTCGGATAATCCGGATTTATGGCCGCCATTTTGATCGCCGCCAGTTTGATCGGTGGCATTGTAGAAAGAAGTGAGGTCGAAGCACAGGTAGAACGCGATGCGACTGCCCAGTGTGAAGTGTGTGACGCGACTGCCGCCGACTGACGATGTAAACAATGAAACCAAACAAACACGCCACGCTAAACATCGTGCATCGTGCAGGTGGAGACACAGTATGATGACTCATATTATCGCCAACTCGTATGTTGGAAGGGAATGTGGCATGGAGTGGAGAGGGAGTCGTGTTTGTGTCGTTGTCTTGAGAGTACGGTGAGAGTAGTCGTGCAGTAGTTTGTTCGTTTCACGCACTCCACGCCCTTGCTGGGGCGAAGGTATGGACGTGGTGTTGTTGATAGTTTGTTTCATGTTTTTGTCTAATACATTGATCTATTCGTTACAAGCTATTTCGCAATACGTATTAGAAAGCATATTCATTTTAACTGTTCTTATCAATTTTAAATGTGTTAATATAGTACATATGTAGTTACTTTTATTTATTTTTGATGTTTTATAACGTTTTAGTATAGAAAAAATTTTTAACTGCATTATCCAGATCAATTTCGGATAATCCGTTTTCGGATAATCCGCTTTGATAATCGGGTTTTACTGTATATATATATATATATATATATATATATATATATATATATATATATATATATATATATATATATATATATATATATATATATATATATATATATATAATCATTCAACAGTAAACATCATTCAGCAGCAAGCATCATTCAGCAGTAAGCATCATTCAGCAGTCATACATCAATAAACATCATTCAACAGTAAACACTATTGCTATACAAATTTAATTTTCTTGTCATAGCTACACCTTCTTTATGAGTTCATTTTCCTTTACATCATCAAATTTGTAGGCACCATTCTTTAACCAGTTAGGGGAACCAGGCCCCATGAAGATGTACTCAATGTCTGTCATGTGTTTATCCTCCACTGGTGGTCACTGCCATGTTATCTGTTCTGGCATGGAGGAGAGGATCTTGTGGGCTTGAGTCATTTCAAGGGTATAAAAAAGGTAACAAATGTTAAAAAAAAAGCCCGCTAAAAAGAGTTAGAGGAGTGGCCGAAAAATAAGTCAATTTTGGGAGGAGAGGTGTTCTGATACCCTCCTGTTGAAAGAGTTCAAGTCGTAGGCAGGAGGAAATACAGAGGAAGGAAGATTGTTCCAGAGTTTACCAGCATGAGGGATGAAAGAGTGAAGATGCTGGTTAACTCTTGCATAAGGGATTTGGACAGTAAAGGGATGAGCTTGAGTAGAAAGTTGTGTGTGGCGAGGCCGCGGGAGCGGGGGAGGCTAGCAGTTAGCAAGTTCAGAAGAGCAGTCAGCATGAAAATATCTATAGAAGATAGAAAGAGAGGCAACTTGGCGGCGAAATTTAAGAGGTAGAAGACTATCAGTAAGAGGAGGAGAGCTGATGAGACAAAGAGCCTTCGACTCCACTATGTACAAGAGAGCTGTGTGAGTGGAGCCCCGCTACATGTGAGTTGCATAATCCATATGAGGGTGGACAAGGCCCCTGTAAATGGATAGCAACTGTGCAGGGGAGAAACTTAATTTCAACTTTGTTTACTGACAATTTTTCATCATCACTGAAAAGTTTCGTTACTTTTCCCCAGTATTACTGTTTCTTTGGTTCAGTATAAAGCACAGCAAAATATTTATTTAAGGAATCATCACCAATTTTCACTGATGTTGCTGCATCTCAGTCTTCAGTGGATTTCGACCTTTCAACGTCTGTCTCACCAGTAGCCTCATGTCCATCTTCATTGTCACTCCTTGGCGACATCCTGCCCAAGCTCACATCCAAAGATGAGCCACGAGAATCTACTGAACAATAGCTCCCCCCTGATATGCTTGATGAATCATTATCATCAGCAGCATTATTTCTTCCCATTTTCTGCGCTGTGGCCTTTTTTTTCCCTGTTGTTTCTTCTTCTCTGCTTCTCTGCTTTTCTTCTTCTCTGCTTTCTGTTTCTTCTGATCTTTTTCCTTTTGTGCCTTCTCTCTTTCCTCAGTGCTGCTTATAACTTCCTTGTGTGTTAGAACTGCGGCTCCTTGTCCTAACACTCTGTGAGCACAAGGTTTCTTGGCCTGATGGGGACATTGTCAGTCAGATAAGATTTGTTCCATGGACTTTTTGGCCTGTACAACTTTGCCAATTGCCTCTGCAAGTTCTTGAAGACTGTGAAGGTGCAGACAGCATGACTGACTATGCTGACACACTTTTGGAAGATCTTCAGATGAAACTGTGTAATCAGACTTTGTGGATGAACAAGGGGAGGGATTTGTTACAGTGGGCAAAGGTGTACTTGTCCTCATGAGGGGTCTACTGACACTTGGCGTTGAATTACTGGGCATGATGGCCATCTCTGTGTCCTCTTCTCGAGCAGGTGGTACAATAGGAATGCCCTCCTCATTCTCATGTCTGCCGGCATGGATCCACCGATTGTATGCTTCCACCTTTGACCTACTGCTCGAGCTGTGATTCATCAAATTTGGTTCTGTCAATTGGGAAGACTCCAGTAGAAGAAAAACTTTTGCATACATTCTCCTCAGACAAACCTTTGTTCTACACAGAGGTAAGGAGTTGAACAAATTTCGCTCTGGAGACTGGCTCACGTGATGTATGCTCGTATAGTGTGAGTGCCTGGTCATGATAGGTCTTCAGAGGTCCAAAACACACTTTGTCTAAGGGCTGTAGCACATCAGTGCAGTGAGGAGGCAGGAGAACAATACTGATGTGTGGCTAACGTGACCGTCAAGAATCAAGAGAATCAGCCTTTTATCCTTTGTCAGTTCTATTAATTTGACAAAAAGTTCGTGGAATACTTTAGCAGTCATCCACCCACTGTCACTTACACAGTAAATAGTTTGATTTGGGGTTGTTCCTGAATCCCCAATCCTCTGCTGCATCAGCCGTTTTCCCTTAAAAACAATGCAGGGAGGCAGAGCAGAGCCATCAGCACAGATGGTTGCTAATACAGTTATATTCTGCCTTCCAGAGCTGGCAGTCACTCTTAATTGTTTGCTGTCCAATAACCCCTAGTGTGTGTGTCTTTGAAGAATGAATAGGAAACGGCGTTTCATCTAGGTTGTAGATGTGGCCAGGCTTGTCCTGTAGCTGAAGGTTCTGTAACTCCTTCTCAATCACATCATAAAAACTGTTAATGATGAAAGGATCACTTGTCCTTTCCTTTCTGTCCACGTGCATGAATGTACCCTTTATAAGCCGCAATTTGTGGCATTTCATGAAGCTGTGGGCCCATTCAGTTCCTGGGTAAATGTCTTTAAACTGGTTAGGAACACTGTTTTCATTGATGTACTCCGCAACGAGGCTATGCATTTCACCAAGACTGGGTCCCTGTCCCAGTCTGATTATTTCAGTAAAGCAGCCAGCTTTTAATGATCTTCTTTCCATAACAAACTGTCCTGTCCACTCATACGCTGACAATTCCACTCTGCATTATTCAACTTCTTTCAATAGAAAACCATCCCAACAGGAAGTACACGACTCCAGACTGGAGGCTGCAGAACGCTTAACCTCAGACCTTGCTATCATTTCCGATTGGGGCAGAAGGAACCTTATTTCCTTCAATGCCTCAAAAACTTGATTTCTCCACTATCAACTCAACACAATCTTCCAAACACCTATCCCCTATTCTTCGACAACACTCAGCCGTCACCTTCTTCAGCACTAGATATTCTCGGTCTATCCTTAACTCAAAATCTCAACTGGAAACTTCACATCTCCTCACTCACTAAATCAGCTTCCTCGAGGTTGGGCGTTCTGTATCGTCTCCGCCAGTTCTTCACCCCCGCACAGTTGCTATCCATTTACAGGGGCCTTGTCCGCCCTCGTATGGAGTTTGCATCTCGCGTGTGGGGGGGCTCCACTCACACAGCTCTATTGGACAGAGAGGAGTCTAAGGCTCTTTGTCTCATCAGCTCTCCTCCTCTTACTGATAGTCTTCTACCTCTCAAATTCCAACGCCATGTTGCCTTTCTTTCTATCTTCTATCGATATTTTCACGCTGACTGCTCTTCTGAATTTGCTAACTGCATGCCTCCACCCCTCATGCGGCCCCGCCACACATGACTTTCTACTCAAGCTCATCCCTTTACTGTCCAAATCCCTTACACACGTGTTAACCAACATCTTCACTCTTTCATCCCTCACGCTGGTAATCTCTGGAACGATCTTCCTTCATCTGTATTTCCTCCTGCCTATGACTTGAACTCACTCAAGAGGAAGGTATCAGGACATCTCTTCTCACGTAATTGACTGCTCTTTCGGCAACCTCTTTGGATTCTTTACTGGAGCAGCAAGTAGCGGGCTTTTTTTTATTGTTTCCTTTTTTGTGTGTGCCCTTGTGCTGTTTCCTTTGCTGTAAAAAAAAAAAAAAAATGCATAAATTCAGTGGTGGGCACGGTTCCACTAATCTGCTAATGCTAATTAGTGAAGCTAACTTTTTCGTGAGCTGACTAGCGTTTTCGCTAACTTTGGAAACAGTTTGCAGACCAATTAGCTTCCACTAAATGTAGCGCCTCCTCCGCTAACTTCAAGTCCACTAAAAATTTGTTATAGGTTTGTTGTTGTCCGCACCAGTTGAGTCATATAGCGCAGTAGTTCCAGGGCTTCCACTTTTGGGTAAATTGCGTGTTAATAAAGTAGGGTAATTGGACAATTATTAGGGAAATGTTTTGGTATTTTAGGGTAAGTCATCTTTCATTCCTGCAATGCTAGATTCATGTTCATTTATAAGGAATAAATAAATAAAGTGTATGTTGAATTTAATTTGTTATGTGTACATCTTTATCATTTTCTGATTTTGGCATGCCATACCTTCCTGGAAAGCTCCATATCTAAACTACAATATATTGAAATTTCACATCACTAGGTTTGTTTTTAAGGGTTTTAGAGCCAAAATACTAAACCGAAGCTAAATCCATATAAAAATGTTAGTGGTTAGCGTTAGCTTCCACTAATTTATTTATCAGTTTAGTGGTTTAGCGTAAGTGAAGCTAACTTTTAAGTTAGTGGATTACCAGTTAGCGAAGCCAACTTTTCAGTTAGTGGTGCCCACCACTGCATAAATTGAACTCAAACACATCTGATTGTCTAAGCACACAAGGAGGGGTGATACATGACATCAGCTGTCTCAAAACAATTGTCTGGTCTGCATAGGAGTAGTAGGATGACTGCCTCAGTGCACTGGCATTGAGCCCAGGAAATCCCATGGTGCAGTATGGAGGCATCTGAGAGGCTGGCTCTGGGAGAGCAGGCAGCTAAATCACTGACTGCAACAATAATTTGTCCCAGCTTTGAATGAACCCTGAAGCTCCAACACCATGAACAGAAAGGATGCAAAATACAAGAGAATGGAAGAAGGAATAGGATAAGAAAAATATACTAAAGAAAGGAAGGAAAAGAATGATTAGATTAATATATAACACCACAAATTTGCTTTGATATTTCATAATGCAAATCTAGTAATATAAGTTTTTATTATATAGAAAGCATTTCTTGCAGGATTTGACAGCATTCTCCCAAGAAAACTTTGACCCTAAGGAGTGGATCAATAGTGTGTTTCGCAGTCCGGAAGCACAGCAAAATCGTGATGTGAGTCCCACCTTTGTCATGAGATATGTTTTTACCCAGCACCTTTATGCCTAGTCTCTATAACCCTAATAAAATTATTTTCTCAAATATTTTGATATGTCATATCCTGCATTTTAAGGCTTCAGTAAGGGTGTGGCCACACTGCACGCGGTTTGCTGGGAGGGTAGAGGGCAGCGGGACGCCTATCGGGTCAGAGGCAAAAACAAACATATGTTATCTAATAGGAGTGGCCATACAGGACGCGGGTAATAGGTAAGCTTGGAGGGAACCCGCTACCCGCGTCCTGTATGGCCACTCCTATTAGATAGCATGTGTTTGTTCTTGCCTCTGACCCGCTAGGCATCCCGCTACCATCTACCCTCCCAGCAAACCGCGTGCAGTGTGGCCGCACCCTAATTGTTTGCAAATCACCAGATATTTTGAAAGCATTCAGTAATGGTAATAGCACCCTGCATTATCTTTGAGATAATATTTGTCATATTTACTAATCGCCTTGATATTTGTCCAGCAATATGCATCATCACTTGTCATGCGGCTCCAGCTGGCCATTCAGGAGGTGAACGGTGCTCTGGAGGAGACCAGTCAGCAGGTGGGTGGAGAAATCCTTTTCCCTGTCTCTTTTTAAAAAGATCAATGTTTTTTGATTCAAGGAAAGAGATTTACAAAAGTATAAAAGGAAAGGGAGTAGTCAGGTAGACAGTGGTGGGCACAGTTCCGCTAACTAGTGAAACTAACTTTTTTGTTAGCTGATCAGCGTTTTCGCTAACCTTGGAAACAGTTAGCGAACCAATTAACTTCTGCTAAATGTAGTTCCTCCTCTGCTAACTTTTAACCCTTAAACTGCAGAGGACTAAATGCCGGATATTTTTCCTTTGCGAGTTAATATTATCATTATAATAAAAAGCAAAAATATAAATCTAATAGCATGTCATCAATGAGAAAAATGTAATTTGATGTATTATAGCAGTTCAGAGTGGTACATGAATAATTAGAGCAAATAATAGGCCCTAAATATTCGCACGCTTTCCAAAGTGCGGGAAAAAAGTGACATGTCGGGTAGAATGAGGTGGAGCGCGTGGAAGCGGTGGACATCTGCCCGCGCAGCTTCTCTCTCTCTCTGCATTTGTTTGTTTGTTTTCCTCTCAACACACACACACACACACACACACACATTGGGAGGAAGGGGGGGTGATAAGTTAGGCCTCTCTCTCTCTCTCTCTCTCTCTCTCTCAGGTAATGAACTATAATGTAATGATGTAAAAAAAATCTGATTTACACCATGGACCAAGACAACCGGGGCTTTCCGCACACACACACACACACACCTGTGTGCAAAAGAAGCTTACTGTTACGTATTATATTCAAGTTATAATTCAAAATTTGTAATCTAGTCTGCCTTGACAACCTCCATTTTCTCTTCCACTACCACGTTTTCTATTATGTTATGGTAGATTACTACCCGGCGGGTCAGGAGAGTTTCCAGGCGCCTCCTACATATCCACAAACACTCGAATGATGGCCTTATTGTAAAATTTCAGGCTCTGGTGAAGGTATGACTAAGTTGCCAGCAATCACGAGAACACATTTGAAAGGAAGTGCACCAGGAAAATTCAAAACATACGGCACGAAAATTCATGGTTATATAAGCGATCACAGCATCACGGGATCGGAGAGGCTTGATTATATAAGTGATCACAGCGTCACAGGATCGGAGAGGCTTGATTATTTAAGCGATTGCAGCGTCACGGGATCGGAGAGGCTTGATTATATAAGCGATCACAGCGTCACGGGATCGGAGAGGCTTGATTATATAAGCGATTGCAGCGGTTTAAGGGTTAAAATATTCAGTGGTCGTTTGGTCACCACACATGAAGAATGACATAAAGAAACTTGAAAGGATTGCAACTATGATGGTACCAGAACTGTTAAGTCTGTCATACGAGACTAGATTGGAGGAACTGGACCCACCAACACTGGAAGAAGGAAGAGAAAGAGGAGACCTGATAGTGTTGTATAGGAATACAATTGGAACTAGAAATAGTTAAATACAAATAATTAGATACACACAGATTTGATTCTGATTCTGATTCAGTTCGATAATGCACAGGGCACCAGGGTGGGTGTGTAACACTAATAACACTATAGTATGAGAAAGTTGTTTACATTACGTGAATTAACCAGGAACACAATACTCGCATAAATCGAGAGGTACCTGTACTGTCAAGCTAGACGAAAGCTGCCATCTCTCGCTGAGAAACAGGAGGCATCTGAGGCCCATGTCACCTCAGGCAAGTTCCCCTCACATCACTATCAGGCATACCAGCCGAGTGGCTTAAAACTACCCACATGCTGTCCAGAAGACCTCCTATCAACCCGGACTCTAGATTCTAGGATTAAAGATGAGCTCCGGGAGGGCAGCATGAGCCAATGCAAGATGGTACCACTATAAACACTCGCCTGCGCCAGAACAGGCTGGGCCGACCATCAGGCCCCACCAGGAAGAAGCCTTGGGCTGACCATCAGGATCTACTGGGAAGAAGCCTACCGGCGCAATAGGCCACGATGTAAAAAAAAAATAAATAAATAAATAAATAAAAACATAATAATCTGTAAGGCCAGAGCAGCCCAGCCACACGCTCAACAAGAGAGGCCACACCCAACCCCAAAGGAACATCACGAGACCCACGTGTTCAGATGACTACCAGTGAGGGGTCTCTCCTCCCTCCACTCCTTCCTTTAGGCAAACAGCACATGATTTTAATACTTATTTTGTTGTTCTTAACCCATTGCAGAATAAAGATTCCTACCATGTAATGGGGGGGGGGGGAAGGTGTTGGATAGTTGTAGTTGTCCCCTTGAGCCTTTAGATAGTTAGGTTGTAAGTATGATCGATTTTCCATCAAGAACTAATGTTAACTCCTTCACTCCGGCGACGCCAACATCGGCGTCCGACAGGGTCACCGTATAGAAAGGGTTAGTCCTCTTCTAAACCTCTTAATCCTGTTCCATTTCCTCTTAACCCTTTCCTTGCGCGCAGTGTGGACGCAACTATCCCGTCAGGTGCAGTCGGGCAGCCCAATTGGGGGTCTCTTTTAACCTCTGTATCTCAAAAACTATTCATCACAGCTAAAAACCAAAAAAACATTGGAAAGAGGAGGTCCAGATCTATAGGAGTCGGTTATGTATGCCTCTCTCGCGAACGTACATGCACGTTCAGGGAGTGTTGAATGTTAACGCTTACGTCGGTGCGTGCGTGATGATCAGCCATATTGAGGGAACTGCGGACATTTTTTTTCTTCAGATTCTGGCAAGGGAGTATTGCCAACTGCAATACTTACAACTATTTGGTCAAAGAATCAGTCAGGTGATAGGTGAAGCTATGCAAAAATGCCGCTATATTGGGCAAGAACATCCACCAGTTACTCGTCTGTACATTTGCCACGCTGGGCTGATATGATTTTCCACCAAATTTAGTGAAGAATCCACTCAATTGGCAATCCTGTGTTGTGAGAATTAGTGTTGGAACACTCTCATACGCGGGAGATTTGAGTGCGGGTGGAGGTCGCAGCGGGCGTTTAGCAACACCAGCAAATACGCCTAACGCCTGCTGCAAGCGTTTAGCAATGAAAGGGTTAATGCTCTTCTAAACCTCTTTAAGAGGAAATGGAAGAGGATTAAGAGGAATTTATAGGAGGATTGAGAGGTTTAGAAGAAGATTAATCCTCTTTCATTTCCTCTTGGCCCTTTCCATACTGTGACGCCGACGTCTGTGTCACCGATGGAAAGGGTTAACATCATGATCTGGCACTGCATTTGAATCAGTTGCTGTTTCACCACCACTGCCCTTGAAACATCTTACAATGTACAAAAATTCAGTTTCCTGGGACATATTTCATTATTCATAAATTTAATAGTAATAACAAAAGTAGAAATATCATGCCAGATTACTTTATAAAACAAAATCATTTGAATTTTCAAAACTTTGTTGCTTGCATGGTAAACTAGAATGCTAGTAGCTGCCTAATACCAACAATGGCATCACCAAATATCGTAGTGAGGTTCCACGATGCTGACGCAGGTGTTACTGTACGGAAGGGGTTAAAAACAGTGCTTTCATGCTGACAGTTAGCCTGGTCAATTTTTTTAATATCTCCCCTTCAACATCTATTTCTCTTTCCTCCTGGAAGGTAGTGGTAAAATTGGGGGCATACACTGTTGCTTTGCATGGCCTCAGTGTTCATCTCCATTGCATTTTTCTCTTGAACCATTTTGGGAAAACTCATTATCCCAGGACACAGACACACAGAGCCAGTGGGAAAGAGCAGCGACTAAATTACCGGAAACTCTGAGAGAACATTCTTATGAAGAAGGACTGGAGAAATTGGGACTAACAACATTGGAGAGAAGAAGAGAGAGAGGGGACCTAATAGCATTGTACAGGATACAAGAGGGGTTGGAGAAATTGGACAGGGAAGACCTAGTGATATGTGACAGAAGTGTGACAAGAGGCAATGGTAAGAAATTGAAGAAGAGCGACTAGGAGAGACATCAAGAAATACAGTTTTCCATACAGAAGCATAACAACATGGAACGGACTTGACAAGGAGACTGTGTGTGCAAAAATGATTCATGAATTTAAAGCCAAACTGGATAATAAGCGTTATGGAGACAGGACAGCACGAGCCTAGTACGGCTCTTTTCCTGTATTTCACAACTAGGTAAATACAACTAGGTAAATACATGCAGGTTACCACAGTCTACCTTTCCCAGGTTTCCCCAGGTACAGATTTATTGATCAGCCCAGTAGTGAGAATGAATACCTGGGTGAGCTGCATGCTGACTGCCCAGGCTGGGAGTCGAACCCAGGTCAACAGATATGTAGCTAGGTCCACTAACCACCATAGCTGGGCACGATAACAGAAAACCTTATTCCCGATAACCGATAACTGATAACGTAAAACCTTATCGGTGATAACCGATATTCGTTAATTGGAAACACAAATGTAGGCGATAACTAATAACCGATACCCGATATTAATCCACAATTCCGATGCTAGCTAGCGATAAGTCCGATAGGCGAAAACGATGTTATATTGACATTTCAAATAAAAAACATAGATGAATTCAAATTTTCATTATCTGTATTTTAGAATACTTACAAAACCTGAAAACCACACGTTGACACGTACATATAGACGGTAATACTAGAAACGCCTGAACCGGTGTTGTGTTATTTGGCGTCCCCACCGTCAAAACTGGTCTCTCGTGAACTGCGCATGCTCAGACCAGCAAGCGTAGACCTGTACAGTCTCACAAAGCTTTTTAACCGTAATTAAGAGTTGCTGGAAGGCTGAATCAGACATACAGTACCACTACCACCATCCCTGCTGTTTCTAGAATGACATTCTGTACGAGTTGTATTTATATGTACAGAGTGTCGTTCTAGAAACAGTGAGGATGGTGGTACTGTATATCTGATTCAACCTTCCAGCAACTACTCTCAATGTGTTAAAAAGCTTTGTGAAATTGTACAGGGCTACGCTTACTGGTCTGAACATGCGTAGTTCATGAGAGACCAGT
Organism: Eriocheir sinensis; assembly: GCF_024679095.1. Classification (NCBI taxonomy): domain Eukaryota; kingdom Metazoa; phylum Arthropoda; class Malacostraca; order Decapoda; family Varunidae; genus Eriocheir; species Eriocheir sinensis. The sequence goes on from NC_066539.1 coordinate 1,072,343, forward strand.
GTTTGTCAACAAAAGCGCCAGCTTTTGATGATGGGACACCAAATAACACAACACCAGGTGCCTTCAATACCATGGCATGCTCACAAACGAATATAGAATATCAAATTTAAGGCAGTGAATAATGATTTTTAGGACAAAGTTTAATGATTTTTCTCTTTGATATATTGATTTTTTTAGTCTAACAAAAAAATAACCTAGTGTTTTAATGTTGATGATCTAAGTATGAAATCTCTTCACCGAAGATTTTCCTTACAACACCGGGCGCCCGGGCCACGCATGAGCAGCAGGGAGGAGACAACGTTTTTTTTTTTTTTTTTTTTTTTTTTTTCTGAGAGGCGGAATAAAATAGCGATTATCGCTAGTTTGGTTACGAAAGTAACGAAGATACCGATATATATTTAAATAAGTAGCGGATGGCCGATAGCCCGATTTTGTTATCAGCGATAAAGTATCGCTATAACTTATCGCGATAACGCCCAGCTATGCTAACCACTCTACCATGAAGGCCTACATACAACCTGTGCCTAAGAAGGGTAACACCCTAATCCTTGAAACTATCATCTTATAGCTTTATTTTTGTCTTTCTAAAGCTCATGAACCTGTCATTTACACAAAAGTTCTTAAGCATCTATCAACTTCTGACCTCTGATCATCATCATCATCATCATCGTTTAACGTCCATTTATTCCTTATGGTGGGGTTCGATGGGATATGAGCCTCCTCCACTGTTGCCGGTCCATAGCCATTTCTTCCGTGATGTTCAGCCTCCTCATATCTCATATCACACCATTATGGGTTCCATAAATGGTGTTCTACTGGTGATCTTCATGCCTTTCGAGCTCACTCCTGGTCATCCTCTCTTATCCACTTCAATGAAACTTTTCTGTTGCCTTGAACAGGTCTAGTGTGGATGTGGTGTCTGTGTGCTTTTGTGTGTCTAATCACATGCTGGACTTGTGATGACCATCTTGTACCCTTCCCAGTGTCCATGGAGCTGCATATAGACAGATCTGTGGGTATGCATAAACTGGTTCATTCTACTACAAATGCTGTGTGCTCCTTTGCAGGTTGTGGGAAGTCTGCCACGAGTGATGAGGGATATAGAGTCCTTGGGTCATGAAGTATCCATATTAAAGAACCAGATGAACAGTGTGAGACAAGACATAGAGAAGGTGGGAACCATTGAATTGCTATAGTTTTCCGTAGATTTTTAGAGATGTTTTTGTGTTTGTTGATTTGTTTTGATCCACTGTTGATTATTTTTTTTATGTATAAAATTTCATGTTTTTAAAAATTTAATAGGATGACACGTGACAATACTTGCGGCACTGGGACTTTACTTTTATCAATCAAACATACTCTACAAACTTCCAATTTTTATTCCCTACATAAGCTTTTTTTTTTTTTTTTTTTTTTTTTTTTTTGTGTGTGTGTGTGTGTGTAAAAGGTCTAATTTTAATGATTTTGTTATCTGATATACAGTAAACCCTTCATATAACAGGCTTATTGGGGGAGAACTTAATCTGTTAATGCTGAAAGTCCGTTGTAAACAGCAGAAATTTAAAAATACGTATAATAATATGGACGAACATAATAAATGTAGGTATGTAGTTTTTTTATTGTGTATATTGTCTGCATGTCATCTGTATAGCCACACAGCACACTTGGTGATGGACTGCGGGGCACTGAGGGTAGCAGGTTAGCAGTGGGATCCTGCAGGAGGGGCCATACTGTTATGGGTTTGGGTAAAATTTTACAAGTGCGCCTATCTTGCACTGGCAGACAATTTTTTTGTCGTTTTCGGTGTGTACAGTACCCTCTCGAGTTTCACGCTATCCAAGTTTCGCGATCCTCAAATTTAGCGCTTAGTCCTAAATTCTTACCATCCCGACTTTTGCACATTACCACCCCGAGTTTCGCGTTGCTTTGACATGTACGGGTCACGTCTACCTACCGTCAGCGTCATGCGTGCTGCCTTAATAACCCTTTCCTTGCGCACGGGATAGGACGCGACTATCCTCTCAAGCGCAGTCAGGCAGTCCAATGGGGGTCTCTTTTAACCTCTGTATCTCAAAAACTATTCATCACAACTAAAAACCAAAAACACCATTGGAAAGAGGAGGCCCAGATCTATAGGAGTCGGTTATGTATGCCTCTCCTGCGAACATACATGCACGTTCAGGTAGTGATGAATGTTAACACTTACGTTGGTGCGTGCGTGATGATCAGCTATACTGAGGGAACTGCGGACATCTTTCCTTGAGATTCTGGCAAGGTTCTATTGCCAACTGCAATATTTACAACTATTTGGTCAAAGAATCAGTCAGGTGATGGGTGAAGCTATGCAAAAATGCCACAATATTGGACAAGAACATCCACCAGTTGCTCGTCCGTAGATTTGCCGCGCTGGGCTGATGTGATTTTCCACCAAATTTAGTGAAGAACCCACTCAATTGGCAATCCTGTGTTGTGATAAATAGTGTTGGAACACACTCATGCACGGGAGATTTGAGTGCGGCTGGAGCTCGCAGCGAGCGTTTAGCACCACCAGCAAATACACCAAACGCTCACTGCGAGCATTTAGCAATGAAAGGGTTAAAAGGAGGTGTCCAACCATTGGGGCTATGGGCAACCACGGTTGCCCGTATGCCCAACTGGGAGCGAGTTGTTAGTTGTCCGTATGAATGGAAAATGGTTGTGGGTACGAGCGTGGGTACGTCAGCACCGAACGGCTGCATGTAAACAAACAGACGACGGCAGTGGCAGAGGAGTGAGAAGCCGTGGAAGATGGCCCACCAAGAGACTCATAAAGTGGGCTGGCAGAGCTGCTTTGCTTACTACTTGATTAACAAGATAAGAGAACACCCCGTGCTGTGGAAGCACAGTCCAAGAAACTTTTTTTCTCCAGTCTATGAAAATTGTAGAACTCCCGGTGTTGTTTTCCTTTTCTTCTTCTTCTTTTGACCTGTAACGCATGGCAGCAACGGTCCACTACACTGGCTGGTGTTGCGAGAAATATCTCCACGCTAAAATTAGTCATTCTGCTGTCCACCACGCATGCATGCTGTGGGAATACACAGCATTAAAAGTATTAATTTGCCTGGTTTTGTTTTAGTTTGTCTGCTTGTGATCTTTGTGAGCGGTGAGGGAAATATGGAAACAGTAAGCAAGTTGAACCTCTCTGCGAGCTGTTTTGTGGCGGCAGCAGCGGTTTACGTTCAATAGGCATTGAAAAGTCAATCATGATATATTAGTGATTTAATGATTTATGACAGAAAGAGTTAGCAGATTATTTCATAGCACACAGAAAACTACCAGAAAATATAGGTTTGTCCAACTGTCCCATTGGTGACGTTCTGGAAATTTTCCCAGTTCTTTGACGAGGTTTGGGTAAACACTCCTGTCCTCCCGTCTTTGAAGCCATAATTGTGCCCACAACTGCTTCTTCCATCCATTTAACTGCAGCAACAAGTCCATAACTTGGGTAATGGCTGCACAAGCCACAACAGCTCTAACTTTAGCAGACGACACCATGTGCATCACAAGTGTGTTTTCAGAACTGCCAGCCAATTGTAAGACAGTCGGCTTCAACTGTGGCCTCTAAACGACCTGTTCTCACTTCCCATTTTCTCCCTATTACCAAGGTACGTTTTGAGATAACAAGGGAGTAAAGTCAAAAAAAAAAGTCAGTTTTTCCGTGGGTCGGAACCAATAAGCACTTTTTCATGGATTTCAATACCATGAGTTTCGCGATCTTCGTGTTTAGCGCTATACCTTCGGAATGAAGCAAGCGCGAAACTTGGGAGGGTACTGTATATGCCTCACAATAACAAACAAATATGTTGAAATCACTAAAATAGGAAATATGAATTTTTTTTTCACTGTGTGTAGTGTGGCGACTATGCCTGATGAACGAGCCTCCCATAACCCACTTAGCCAGTGGGGTACCTCTTTGGCCGACTCGGTAAGGAGTGGCTCTCCCGTCACGTTGGTCGCGGGTTCAATCCCAGGCAGCCGGCGAATACCCTCTCCTTGCTGTGATTAATTTCTCGTGTGTTTCGATACACGCAGAGGACGTGTGGGACCGAGAGAGTAATAGAAAAAGAGAATAGAAAATCTCTTCATTAAACTGGTGGCATATGGCGGGCATCCTCTCCTGCGATTCTGTTGAGTTTCTCCGAAGGCGACTTTCCCGTCTATGTAGATTAATTTCTGTGTGTTGAGACCTTAGACAGTGACCACTATCGGTTCACTCTTCCACAACGTCCCCGTAGAGACATACCTCCAACACTTTCCATTTTCTATTACCCTCGGAGCATGGGCCATCCTATCTGTTACCCCTTCGGGGAAACTCAACAGAACTGCAGGAGAGGATCCCACCACTGCCACCACTGTCATGCCTCGTGAGCTTATATTTCTATTTCCTCTATTTCCCAACACGTCCTCTGCGTATATCGAAACACGAGAAATTAATCAAGATCAGGGTATTCGCCGGCTGCCTGGGACTGAACCCACGACCAGCATGACGGGAGAGCCACTCCTTACCGAGTCGGCCAAAGAGGTACCCCACTGGCTAAGTGGGTTATGGGAGGCTCGTCCATTAGGCATAGTCGCTGCACTACATGTGCACTTATGAAAAAGTAATAAACTGTTGATACAGTTGGTCATTAACCAAGGTATGTCCACGTGGCGAACCAATTTTGGTATCTATAATCAAAATTCTTGGTTACATGGACCTTTAAATATTAAAAGTTCTATGTAAACAATAACAAACCACTTTTATCCCTTACCAGGCAAAGTGATCATATTTGGTCAACTGACGAAATCAAAATTTATAGCTAAATGGGCAAAGTGTCCATATGTAGTTAACTGGCGATTTAAAAAACTATAGGTTACCGGGCGCATGTTAAAAAATCACCCCTGTATTCACTGATGTTTTTCACAAATTTCTGCATTTCCTATGCAGATGACACACATGTCAGGTTAAAGTACAACTATTCAACTGTATCATATCAGGGTATCATCTGCTTACCGACATTATGAAGAGAGAGGGGGCCGTGGGCGTCGGGACAACAAGGGCAATAATCCTTCCTTTGTCGTGTCTGAAGAGTAACTGAGCTTTGCGTCCCGGCAACCCAATGAGAGAGGCAGAGGAGACCGTGACATCACCCTTGCTTGTAGCCAGAGACGTAGTGATTGGCTCAAGCTCGATGATGTATTGGTTTACACACCGTGGGACGCGGTGGGCGGCATTTCTGACGCCCGTTTTCTCGTGCTCATTCCTAGTCTATCCAAATCCCATATACAGGAGTTAACCAGCCCACTCGTGGCTTGTGGCGCACTGTCAGGGCAGCGACTCTATGGCGGTGCTCCAGGCTGTCCAGCTGGTTCATGGCGGCTGGCCCTGCCTGTCGCTTGTGTGGTTGTTGTTTTTGTTGTCGCTGCCTCTCCCACTGGCTTGGTCGGTGGTGCTGGGTGCCACTGATGAGGCGTTCTGCCCTCCTCTGCATCTTGTCCAGCACCAGCAGGTTGAGGTGGCAGTGGGCACTGGGCATCCACGTGAGCAGCGCGTATTCCATCACTTGCCAGACTTGTGCCTTGTAGAGGGTGTTCAGGCCATCAGCCTCAAGGAGGTGCTAGGGGGCTTCGTGGTGCAGTGGTTAGCACACTCGGTTCACAGTTGATTAAAAATGGGCGGCTTTTCCGATACCCTACGCCCCTGTCCACCCAGGGTACCAGGTATTAATCGGGGTTGTGTCCCGTCTCCTGGGATCTGTTCCCTTCTATATAATTCCTCTGGCATATGACCACAGATGTTGCGCCGACTAAACGAAACTTTCCTTTCAAAGAGGTGCTTCATGCGGCGCAGGAGTGTCGCATTCTGGGAGGCTTCACTCGCCACCCTGTCAAAGTGACGGTCGAAGCGCAGCTGAGAGTCCACCTCCTTGCCTAGGATGTCGTCGCTGGCCTGCAGAGGTATGGTGTCATTCCCGAATCTCATCCTGCCGTGGAGTTACCTCGCATCCTCCCGAGAGCATGATATTACCGCGGCCTGGGTTTTGTCTGGGACAAATCTGACTTACTGCCTCTCTCCGCAGGCCATTATGTCTGCCAGCTGTCTTTTGACAGACTGTATTACGTCCTGGGCTTCCTCCCTCTTGTGTGTTCTGGAGAGGGTGCAGTTGATGGTGTAGGCGCTTACTGCCAGAATGGTTTGCCAGAGATCATTGAAGTATATGTTCCACAGGATAGGTCTGAGGACGAATCCTTGTGGAACGGAGACCTCCACTGGGAAGCTGGTCGAGGTGCTTCCATTGACTACTATGCGGAGGCTTCTACCTAACAGGTAGCTGGAGAACAGGAGCAGCAGGTCCCCCGTGATGCCCAGTTGCTGGAGCTTCGCCGTCAGACCGCGGTGCCACATGCTGTTGAACACTCCAGCTATGTCCAGCGCATTCACGAGAGAGGGGTGGCCAGCATCAAGGGTGTCGTACCAGGACTTTGAGAGGAGGAGGAGAGGGTTGGAGGTGAAGTGGCCCTTCCGAAAGCCAAACTGCTTCAGTGACTGCAGGTGGTTTTCCTCGAGGAAGGATGTCAGTTGCTCCCTGATGATCCTCTCAAATATTTTGCTGATGATTGAGAGGAGCAATATTGGCCTGTAACTGCCTGGCTCAGACCTTGTGAATGGGTGTGACTCTTGCCTCTCTCCACTGTGCAGGCCACACCCTGGTCTGCAGGCATTGCCAGAAGATCTGGGTGAAGGGGCTGGTGAGCTCCTCAGAGCATCGCCGCAGTAGGTGTGGGCTCACACTGTCAGGGCCTGGTGCCTTCTTGGTGTTTATGCCCCTCAGATGTGTCCTGACAGCATCCTCATAGACTAGCACATTTTCTAGGCTTGAGGTGATGAGTTGGGGAGGGTGGGGGCTGCCTGTCTGGTTCCTGGGTTGTCATCTTTTGATTGAAATGACAGGCCAGTAGGTGATCCTTTTCCTGGCTGGTGATGGCCAGGTCTCCGTCAGGCTTCCTCAGGGGCGGGATACATTCCTGGGGGGTAAGGACTTGCTGCTCTTTCACCAGCCCCCACCTCTGTTTCGGTCAGTTTGGTTGGAGGACAGCTTTCTCCTCCTGTCGGCATCCCACCTTGCTTTTGCCCACTTTGCTGTCCTCGTCATTTTTTTGCATACTCTTCTGAGTTGGCCCTTATTTACCTGTGTAGCGTATCATTTACCGTATTTGACGGCTTATAAGACGCACTGCTATTCCAGAAAAAAAGACCCAGAAAATCACCCTGCGTCTTATAAGGTGAAGGTTCAGTTTTTGTTTACTGGCTTGTGAAGTTTTAGTGGTACACTGGCACTTAAATTAAAGTGGATGATTGCTCACCAAACCTCTCAACAAACGTAAACAAAGTGGCGATCACTGCTACGTCAATAACGGCAACATTTTCTAAAGTAACTGTATAACAGCAGTACTACTTCATATAGATTAATTAACAACAGTCAGGAAGAAAATTAAGTGACGATGCTTGACCATGCTTGTATGTAAACAAACTAGCGAACGGCTCTTTCCCACTCAGCCAGCGGTGCTGAATTATCATACTGGACCCTCAAAGTCTCGTAACCTACACAAATAACGCTGGGAAATTAAAAGTTATCGTTAAGACTTATTCATTGATGTTCCTTTGTTTTTTGCTGTAGTTATCGGTCGGAAACTACGAAAAAATGCAATGCAATGAGTACGATAGTTTGGCAACACTGTGCTCAGCCCATGGCATCAGTGTTTACTGATCTCTTGAAAGGTATACAGCGCGCTGCTCGTCTTCCACCCCGCCATCAAGTATTAGTGAATTCTCATCTCTCCTCTTGGGGGGCTCCTGTGGTCCCGTGGTAGAGTCTCCACCTTGCGTACTGGCGGGGTGCTGCAATGTATGGGATCGAGACCTGAACGGTGCCATGGGAGTGGAAAGGTGGGCTCTTTCCGACACCCTCAGCCCCGTTGTTGAGCCTCCTCCTTGAAAGCGTTGGGCATCTCTCCACCAGCCGTCTGGGTGGTTTGCGTGGCATGCATGGGGTATATCCCCAACGAAAAAAAAAAAAAGAAAATCTCCTCTGTGTTAATATTTATATGTATATCCATATACATCCAGTATATTATTAATTAATTTGAGTGTTTGTTTAATGACGAGATTTTCTATTCTCTTTTTTCTATTACTCTCTTGGTCCCACACGTCCTTCTGCGTGTATCGAAACACAAGAGAAATTAATCAAGATCAGGGTATTCGCCGGCTGCCTGGGATTGAACCCGCGACCAGCGTGACGGGAGAGCCATTCCTTACCAAGTCGGCCAAAGAGGTACCCCACTGGCTAAGTGGGTTATGGGAGGTTCGTTCATCAGGCATAGTCACCGCACTACATTTGCTGGGCCCTTGGAAGTTCCATTTGTGGCTGTTCCCGGTGGTACGCCCGTACAAACTTTATACCCGTTACCCCTCTGCCACTGTTGCGGTCTCCGCCATGTTTGTTTTCTCCTCAAAGCAGTAGCCTTGAGTCTCTAAAGAAGGACCAGTTCTGGCAGGTCTGGATCTGGATCTGGATATATGATGCGCAGGGCACCCGTACAGGTGCATAACACGCATAATACGTCCCAGTAAGTATCAAGCATTTTAAATGTAAAATATTGGGATCAAAGGCCGCTTTCAGTTACTTTTGTTTGTTTTGATCATTACCAATGGCGGCGATTGCCACTGTAGTATTTCCATGTGAAACTGGCCGATTGGGTAGTGGCGGCTGCAGGGTTAACCCCGCCCCACCCCTTGCCACACTCTATCAACACCTCTCGCTTCCTCTGCAGCCGCCACTACCCCATTGGCCAGTTTCAATTGGAAATACTATAGCGTTGATCGCCGCCATTGGTAACGATCAAAACAAACAAAAGTGAGTGTGAAAGCGGCCCTTAGTAAGGATCAGAATGTATATGAAACTTTACAAATGACCTGTTAGTGGTGAGGGCAACGAATGTCAGGCAAATAATCTTCACCAGAAACTTGTAGTTTAAACCCGTTTATTTATTTATTTTTTTTCAATTGACAGCCCAAGTTGGGGATGCATCTTATAAGCTGTCAAATACGGTATATCTTTTTCAGGCCTTATATTTTCTTTCGACTGCAACCCGACACCTGTAATAATGATGAAAGTCAATTAAGCTATTGTATCATATATGACCCATATTCTGAAAGCTCTTGTACAATATCCAGGAAAAAAATTACTGTATTTGATGGCTTATAAGACACCCCCCCAACTTTGGCTGTCATTTGAAAAAAAATATAAATAAACAGGTTTAAACTTTGAGTTTCTGATGAAGATTTCTTGCCTGACATTCGTTGCCCTCACCACTAACAGGTAATTTTATACGTTTCATGCATATTCTGATCCTTACTTAGGGCCGTTTTCACAATCACTTTTGTTTGTTTTGATCGTTACCAATGGTGGTGATCGCCGCTATAGTATTTCCACATGAAACTGGCTGATGGGGTAGTGGCGGCTGCAGAGGAAGCGAGAGGTGTTGAGTGTGTGGTAAGGGGCGGGGTGGGGTTAACCCCGCAGCCGCCACTATCCCATCGGTCAGTTTCACGTGGAAGTACTATAGCGGTGATCGCCACCATTGGTAACGATCAAAACAAACAAAAGTGACTATGAAAGTGCCCCTTAATCCCTATATTTTACATTTAAAATGCTTGATACTTACTGGGACCTGCCAGAACTGGTCCTTCTGGCGCTGTAAAACAACTAGGTGCGATAGCATGGGCTTAGGTGTACTTCCACTCAGAGGGATGCACTGATCCTCTCAACAGTGTCTTCCCACTAGCCTGATGAGCCACTCACAGCAGCCATCACCTCAATCTCTGACTGGCGCCTTGACAAACACACATCACAGTTCCTTTATATAGCATATCATTCCCTGTGAGCCTCTTGTAAGTCCACGCAGAGAGTATTGTCGTAAAGAGTTTTTTGCTCTCAGGCACTGTCTACACCCAGTGTGTTGATTGGAAAAGGGTGGCAGTAGGAGACATCCTGCTCACTTTCCCATCTGGACGCAACTGCCGTTGTTTTTTTTTTTTTTTTTTTTTACGTCGTGGCCTATTGCACCGGTAGTCTTCTTCCCGGTGGATCCTGATGGTTGGCCCAGCCTGTTCTGGCGCAGGTGAGTGTTTATAGTGTCGCCATCTTGCATTGGCTCATGCTGCCCTCCTGGACCTCATCTTTAATCCTAGAATCTAGAGTCCGGGTTGATAGAAGGTCTTCTGGACATCACATGGGTAGTTTTAAGCCACTCGGCAGCAGCTGAAAAATCCCAGCTTGGTGGCACTGGGCGGGGATTGAACTCGCGTCGTCCTGAACGCGGCGCCGTCACGCTATCCATTCAGCCACCATCCTCTCTTGTCTCCCAAGGCGGCTGGCGGCAGCTCCCCTCTAGGCAGCAGCTCAACCCCACATTTCAAAGCCCACCATTCCTTTCAGCATAAGATGCCCATATAACAATACATATTCTTTTTATTCCTTATTTAGTCCTCTTGCATACACTAATACTTTCTTTTATCATATTTATCTCTTGTCTCCATTGTATTGTGTTGTGATCATTTTCTTTGTTTTGGTGGCACTGGCAGGTGGAGCACAACACAGCTGCCAGTATGCAGACATTGGTGAAACTGGACACTCTGAAAGGACGAATGGTGGCCTCCTCTCAAGCCCTGCGTGAAGCAGACAACTGGACCACTCTTTCCACCGACATTGAAGAGGTACAGTCAGTTGTGCATGATTAGAGTAGTGTAGTCAGTTCATTTATCTATAAATACAGTAGGATGTCAGTTTAATATGACATACATACCAAAGTAACTTATAGAATAATGATTTTATGCAGAATTAAAGCTATCTCAATATCATTTATTAGTTTGGTATAGTTTGGTATTAATTTGATATCTATTACAGTACCCTCCTGAGTTTTGCGCTTGCTTCATTCCGAAGGTATAGCGCTAAACTCGAGGATCATGAAACTTGGGGTATTGAAATCAATGAGAAAGCTTTTATTTGTTCCAATCCATTGAGGAGCTGACTTTTTCCCCACTTTACTCCCTACTTATCTCAAAATACGTACCTTGAGAAAAGGAATAAAATGGGAAGAGTGAAGGGGTGGTTTTGAAGCTGTAGCTGAAGGCGGCTGCCTTACAATTGGCTGACAGTTCTGTAAACACACTCGTGATTCGCGGAGTCCAGTGACGCCATCGACGGGGCTCACCCAGTCAGTGGCCTCATTGTCTTAAGGTGGTGTCACACTGGTCCTTTTCCTCCAACAGCTGGGGATATGGGTTGCCCGTACACCCAACCAGGAGCGAGTTGTCGGTTGTCCGTAAGCTGGTGTCACACTGGTCACACTGCTTGTACCCACAACGTAAACAAAGCAGTCACCCTGTATTAACGTGGTGTCGTCTGCTACAGTAAGGGCTGTCGTGGCTTGTGCTGTTGCCCAAGTTATGGACTTGTTGCTGCAGTTAAATGGAAGAAGGAAGTGGTTGTGGGCATGATTATGGTTTCAAAGACGAGAGGACAGCAGTGTTTAGCCACACCTCCTCAGAGAACTGTGCAATGAAAACCGGTGTGGTGACTTCTGTCATCCCCGTGTTGTAAGGCTTCCCATCCTGATTGTGCATGCTCAAAACCCAATGTTTTCTATCACAGAGTGTTGATATTGTAGATTGTCCAGGCAAGATGGTGGCAAGACAGCATGGTAACTTTTATGAGAGAATGGACAAATTCCAGGATGAAATGAACCCCGTAATAGACACACAAAGGGTGGAGGTTATCACGTTTATCACATTTACTGACATACTAGAGGTGTAGATTATCACATTTACTGACATACTAGAGGTGTAGATTATCACATTTACTGACATACTAGAGGTGTAGATTATCACATTTAGCACATTTACCAACATATAAGGGGTGCAGGTTATCACATTTATCATATTTACTGACATAGGTGTAGGTTATCTCATTTATCACTTATACCAACATACAAGGGGTGTAGGTTATCTCATTTATCACATTTACTGACATACAAGGGGTGCAGGTTATCTCATTTATCATATTTAGTGACATACAAGGGGTGCAGGTTATCTCATTTATCACATATACTGACATACAAGGGGTGCAGGTTATCTCATTTATCACATATACTGACATACAAGGGGTGTAGGTTATCACATTTACCGACACACAAGGGGTGTATGTTATCTCATTTATCATATTTAGTGATATACAAAGGGTGCAGGTTATCTCATTTATCACATGTACCGACGTACAGCACCCTTGTGCAGCAACAAACTTTCATATTTCATGCTTTTTTCAAATTCAAAACTTGCATCATCATTTACTTTTATGAAAATAAAAATAAATTTGGATGGGACAGATCACAATAGGCAGTCGACAGAAGACACGGTACCGTGCCAAAATTAATCCACCCTGTGTATGTAAACAAAACTTGCACATGCACAATCAGGATGGGACGGATCAGAGCACAGGGGTGACAGAAGACACCACACCGGTGTTGTGTTCCTGAGCCAATAAATAAACTTCATGCAGTGATTCATGGGTAAATTTACAGGAAATAGGTTTTTTTTTTTTTTTTTTTTTTTTTTTTTTTTTTACATCTATAACGCTGGTAGGTTCTCTTGAGGGGCCTGGATGGTAGTTGGCCCTAGCCCATCATGGTGCAGGCAAATGTTTATAGTGGCGCCATCTTCTCTTGGCTCATGCTGCCCCCCGGAACTCCTTCTTGATTCACTTGGATGGTTTCCTCTAGAGTCCGGGTTGATGGGTGGTCTTCAGGACAGCATGTGGGTAGTTGTCTTGCTATTTTCAAAAAACAAAACTGTCATGATATGCATGTGGAGGCCCATAATTTTGGCAGAGTTTTTTGGGGGGGCCTAGAGGGTGTCATTGGTTCATAAGGTGGGGGAGGTGGCAAGTGAAGTGAGCATAGCCATGCTATTGGGGGATGCGTTAGAACAAGTCTATTTACATTCGCTTCTGAGCATGTGTAGTTCGTGGGAGGACAGCTAGGAACACAACATTGGGAATCCTACAATTTTCATGGACTGGAGAATTTTTTTTTTTATTGTGTGTTTCCACAGCATGGGGTGTTCCCTTATCTTGTTAATTAAGTAGTAAACAAAGCAGCTCTGCCAGACCACTTTACGAGTCTCTTGGTGGGCCATCTTCCACTGCTCCTCACTCCTCAGCCATTGCCGTCGTCTGTTTGTTTACATACAGCCATTCGGCTGCTCGTACCCACAACTGTTTTCCATCCTTATGAACAACCAACAACTCGTTCCCGGTTGGGTATTTGCAGTTGCCCGTAGCACCAATGGTTGGAGGAGAACAGACAGTGTGCCACCGCCTTTTAAGGCAGCGCACGTGACGTTGATGGTAGGTAGACGTGACCCATACATATCAAAGCAGCGTGAAACTCAGGGCAATAATGCACAAAAGTTGGGACGGTAAGAATTTAGGACTGAGTGCGAAACTTGAGAATCGCGAAACTCAGATGGCACGAAACTCGAGGATCACGGATCTCAGATGGCATAAACTCTGCAAGGTACTGTAGTTTGGTACTGTAAAGAAATGAGGACAAAAATGTGGAAGTGATAAAGCAGCAATTCTCTTGAGGAAGAAATGCTATTACTTACTTTGTGGCCCTGTGCCATGCTGGAGAGTTATCAACTGCTCATAATGGTTCTTTCTGTTTCCATATTCAGACCATGCTGACACATGTTCACCCCTACAAAAATAACGAGGCAATTTTCTTTTGGATTGAGGTTAATTACCTTTGTGACCTGTCTTAGTACCTTCTGCTTTTCCTCAATTTCTTGCCTCTATTACTTGAGAATTTCTTTGGGATACACTTGCCCCTATTCCTGAGTTTTCTTCCAACCCTTATTTTTATTTATTTATTTATTTATTTATTTATTTATTTTTTACGTCGTGGCCTATTGCGCTGGTAGGCTTCTTCCCGGTGGATCCTGATGGTCGGCCCAAGACTTCTTCCTGGTGGGGCCTTATGGTCGGCCCAGCCTGTTCTGGCGCAGGCGAGTGTTTATAGTGGCGCCGTCTTGCATTGCCTCATGCTGCCCTCCCGGAACTCATCTTTAATCCTAGAATCTAGAGTCCGGGTTGATAGGTTGTCTTCTGGACAGCATGTGGGTAGTTTTATCCCTTTCATTGCTAAACGCTTGCAGCGGGCGTTAGGTGTATTTGCTGGTGGCGCTAAACTCTCGCTGCGACCTCCAGCCGCACTCAAATCTCCCGCGTATGAGAGTGTTCCAACACTAATTCTCACAACACAGGATTGCCAATCAAGTGGGTTCTTCACTAAATTTGGTGGAAAATCATGTCAGCCCAGCGCGGAAAATCTACGGACGAGCAGCTCGTGGATGCTAATTGTTGACCAATATAGTGACATTTTTGCATAGCTTCACCTATCACATGACTGATATTTTGACCAAATAGTTGTACATTTTGAAGTTGGCAATACTGCCCTGCCAGCACCCCATCATCAAGAGATCTACAGTAGTACAGTAGTTGCCGTACAGCAGACCGTCACGCACGTATAAATGTACGTCTTCACAGGCAACACCCCCTGAACGTACCTTTACTTTTGCAGGAGAGGCTTACATTACTGAATTGTATAGATCTTGGCCTCCTCTTTCCAATGGTGTTTTTGTTTTTTAGCTGTGATGAATAGTTTTTGAGATACAGCGGTTAAAAGAGCGAGCACTAGCATCACTTGCTGGTGGTGCTAAAAGCTCGCTGCGAGCGCCAGTCGCACTCACAGCAAAAAACACCCTCTGAATGTGCCTGGATGTTCGCAGGAGAGGATTACAATACCAAATCTTATAGATCTTGGCCTCCTCTTTTCAATGGTGTTTTTGTTTTGTAACTGTGATGAATAGTTTTTGAGATATAGCGGTTAAAAGAGATCCCCTTACCCCGCTGGGGTGCCCGAGCGCACCTGAGGGGATAGTCTCGTTGCGAGCGCTTAGCAATGAAAGGGTTAAGCCACTCAGCGGCGGCTGAAAAATCCCAGCTTGGTGGCACCAGGCGGGCGCGTCGTCCTAACGCGGCACCGTCACGCTATCCACGCTCATGCTTGATCTTCATACCTCTTGTACCTTAATCTATTCTTTCCTCTATTCTATTTTTTTCCCTCTCACTTCTTTGTTTTCAAACTTAAGCTACTTTATTTCAGCTAATGCACTTTCACTAAAAGGTAAAGTTGGGGGCATACACTATAACTGTGCATGACCTCAGTGCTCATCTCCATTGCATTAGCTCTTGACCCTTGGGTGGGTGAGAACCCATTATCTCTAGACACAGGACCAGTGTGACATCCTGTTTACCACAGTTTACCTTCCCCAGGTTATCCCAGGTACCTGTTTACCTGTTTATCAACCAGTCTAAAAGGGAGGATGAACAGCTGGGTGAGCTGCACACACACTGCCCATGCCAGGATTCAAACCCAGGCCTGCAGATTCACAGCAAGGCATGCTAACCACTGGACCACAGACTGCATTTGCGCTCATTGCCTTCAATTAACAACTTTCACCTTCCAACACAGGTTTCCTCTACTTCCCTGGCAATTTTTTTTTTTGAAGAGCATTCAATATACAGTACCCTCCCGAGTTTCGCGCTTGCTTTGTTCCGTAGGTATAGCACTAAACTCATGGATTGCAAAACTCGGGGTATTGAAAACACTGAAGAAGCGCTTATTGGTTCCGGCCCGTAGAGCAGCTGACTTTTTTTTCCCATTTTACTCCCTTGTTATGTCAAAATATGTACCATGTTAATAGGAAGAAAATGTGAAGAGAGAATGGGTCGTTTTGTAGCCGCAGCTGAAGGCGGCTGGCTGCCTTACAGCCGGTTGACAGTTCAGAATACACGCTTGTGATTGGCCGAGTCCAATGACATCATCAACGGCATCTCAGAATGCAACAGTCCTCTGTGTGACCAAACTTGAGGATAAATTCAAGGCAGAAAATTGTCGGGGGATAATTTCAGTGATTTGGTGAGAAATTCCCGATAAACTAGCTTATGTGACCGCGCCTTTAAGCTGTTGGTGTTACACTGGGCCTTTTTACTCCAAGCGCGTTAGCGATAGTGGCGACTGGCAACTCCAACTTTTCCGGGTGTGCGTCACACATGGTCAAGGTTGGTTGTCCGTATTCACAATGTAAACGAAGTAGTCGCCCTGTATCAATTATACAGTGAACAAAGCAGCTCTGCCAGTCTACTTTACGAGTTTCTTGGTGGGCCATTTTCCACTCCTCAGCCACTGCCGTCGTCTGTTTGTTTACATACAGCCATGTGGTTGCTCGTACCCCCAACCATTTTCCATCCGTACAGACAGCCAACAACTCGCTCCCAGTTGGGCGCATGGGCAACCAAGTTTGCCCCATTGGTTGGAGGGAAACAGCCAGTGTGACACCGCCTTAAGAAATTGTGCGTGACACCAACGGTTAGGAGATGTGATCCGTACATGTTAAAGCAACGCAAAACACGGGGCAATAATGCGCCAAAGTTGGGATGGTAAGAATTTAGGACTGAGCGTGAAACACGAGGAACGTGAAACTCGGATAGCACGAAACTCGGAAGGGTACTGTACTCTGCAGGCCCTAAATAAATTTGATTGTAATCAAATGACTTAAATCAGTTTCCTTTCCGGCTGTTCTACCTCTTCTGTGGTAGATGGTCACTGTTCTTCCCCTAAACCCATCAACAGCGGTGTCCCACTGGGCCCTGTCCTATCATCCACTCTCTTCCTGTTATTCCTCAACGATCTCTCCAAAATGCGCTGTCCCATCCACTTATACGCCGATGATTCTACTTAGCATTATTCAACTTCTTTCAGCGGAAGACCCTCCCAACAGGAATTACAAGACTCCAGACTAGAGGTTGCAGAACCCTTAACCCCAGACCTTGCTATCATTTCCGATTGGGGCAGAAGGAACTTTGTGTCCTTTAATGCCTCAAAAACTCAATTTCTCCACCTATCATCTCAACACAATCTTCCAAACACCTATCCCCTATTCTTCGACAACACTCAGCTGTTACTTTCTTCTACACTAAACTTCCTCGGTCTACAGTACCCTCTCGAGTCTCGCGCTATCCGAGTTTCGCAATCCTTGAGTTTAGCGCTTAGTCCTGAATTCTTCCCATCCCGACTTTCATGCATTACCGCCAAGAGTTTCGCGTTGCTTTGACATGTACGGGTCATATCTACCTACTGTCAGCGTCATGTGTTTCCGCCTTAAAAGGCAGTGTCCAACCATTGGAGCTATGGGCAACCGTGGTTGCCCGTATGCCCAAACGGGAGCGAGTTGTTGGTTGTCCTTATGAATGGAAAACGGTTGTGAGTACGAGCGTGGGTACGTGGGTACCGAACGGCTGCATGTAAACAAACAGACGACGGCAGTGGTTGAGGAGTGAGGAGCAGTGGAAGATGGCCCACCAAGAGACTCGTAAAATGGACTGGCAGAGCTGCTTTGCTTACTACTTGATTAACAAGATAAGAGAACACCTTGTGCTGTGGAACCACAGTCCAAAAACTTTTTTCTCAAGTCTATGAAAATTGTAGATCTCCCGGTGTTGTTTTCCTCTTCTTCTTCTTCTTCTTCTTTTGACCTGTAATGCACGGCAGCGACGGTGAAAAGTAATAGTGAAATATAGCAAAAAGGCATAGAAAAGCAAAATCAGGGAAAGAAAAGGACAGAAAAACACCTAAGTTCAGGGTGAAGTGTATAAGAGCGTTCACTGTTAAGTAACTAAGGGCCGCTTTCACAGTCACTTTGTTTTGATCGTTACCAATGGCAGCGAACGCCGCTTAGTATTTCACGGAAACTGGCTGATGGGGTAGTGGTGGATGCAAACGAAGTGAGAGATGTTGGGAGTGTGTGGCAAGTGCAGGGCTAGACTAACCCCGCAGCCGCCACTACCCGATCAGCCAGTTTCACTTGGAAATACTATAGCGGCGATCGCCGCCATTGGTAACGATCAAAACAAACAAAATGACAGTGAATGCGGCCTTAAGTGCATGTTGTGAAGTATAAAAGTGTGGAGAAGGAGGACCTAAGAAGTGATACAAAGTGTTACAGGTCAAAAGAAGAAGAAGGTCCACTACACTGGCCGGTGTTGCGAGAAATATCTCCCCGATGAAATTAGTCATTCTCCTGTCCACCATGCATGCACGCTGTGGGAATACACAGCATTAAAAGTATTAATTTGCCTGGTTTTGTTCTAGTCTGTCTGCTTGTGGTCTTTGTGAGCGGTGAGGGAAATATGGAAACAGTAAGCAAGTTGAACCTCTCTGTGAGCTATTTTGAGGCAGCGGCAGCGGTTTACATTCAAGAGGCATTGAAAAGTCAATCATGATATTAGTGATTTCATGATTTTCAACAGAAAGAGTTAGCAGATTATTTCATAACACAGAAAACCACCAGAAAAATATAGGTTTGTCCAACTGTCCCATGGGTGGCTGTGAGTGACCGCCCTTACTTTAGCAGACGACACCACGTGGATCACAAGCGTGTATTCAGAACTACCAGCCAATTGTAAGGCAGCCGCCTTCATCTGTGGCTCAAAAACAATCTGTTCTCACTTCCCATTTTCTGCCTATTAACAAGGTACGTATTTTGAGATAACAAGGGAGTAAAGTAAAAAAAATTGTGATAACAAGGGAGTAAAGTTGGAAAAAGTCATTATTTTCCACGGGTCGGAACCAATAAGCGCTTTTACATGGATTTCAATACCTCGGGTTTCGCGATCCTCAAGTTTAGCGCCATACCTTCGGAATGAAGCAAGGGCGAAACTCGAGAGGGTACTGTATCTTTAACTCAAAATCTTAACTGGAAACTTCACATCTCTCACTAAATCAGCTTCCTCAAGGTTGGGCATTCTGTATCATCTCTGACAATTCTTTTCCCCTGCACAATTGCTATCCATATACAGGGGTCTTGTCTGCCCTCGTGTGGAGTATGCATCTTACATGTTGTGGGGGGGCTCCACACACACAGTTTTCTTGGTTAAAGTAGAGTCTAAGGCTTGTCGTCTCATCAACTCCTCTCCTCTTACTGAGAGTCTTCTACCTTTTAAATTCTGCCGCCATGTTGTATTACTTTCTATCTTCTATCGAAATTGTCATGCTGACTAGTACTCTTCTGAACTTGCTAACTGTATGCCTCGCCCCCTCCCACGGCCCTGCTGCACACGACTTTCTACTTAAGGTGGTACATGAAGAAAATGATTTGGGAGTAACGATGCAAGACGCACTATCCCTAGAAAAGTATGTACAAGCTGTTTGGAGAAACCTACAGGATGATGCAAAATATAAGGAAATCATTCCATTTTATGGACAAAGAAATGATGAAGAAAATAATAATAACAATGATAAGACCAAAGCTTGAATATGCTGCAGTTGTGTGGTCGCCTCACAAAAAGAAGGATATCAAAAAGTTAGAAAGGATACAGAGAATTGCAACTAAAATGGTCCCAGAACTCTCAAATACGACGTATAAAGACAGAGTGAAGGAGATGGACTTGACGACACTGGAACAAAGAAGGGAAAGAGGAGATCTGATCATGCTGTATAAGTTGGTAAATAAGTTTGATGTGTTGGATAGAGATGATCTCTTCTTAACTGCGAGAACACAGGGGCTGAGAGGAGATGGAAAGAAACTTAATAAAGGAACCTGTTTGAGTGACTTGAAAAGTATAGTTTACCACATAGAAGTATTAACACATGGAACAGCTTGCGGGAAGAGGTGGCAGAGGCGAGCAGTGTCCAACAAATGAAGGAAATGCTGGATGAATGTAGATATGGAGATGGGACTATTAGAGCTTAGCTCTGGCCCTGTAGACTACAAAATATTAGGTAAATGCAAATAGGTAAATACACACACACACACACACACACACACAGATACACACACACACACACACACACACACACACACACACACACACAAATCTATAAATTATTGAGCAAAATGGAAAAACTAAATAACAAGGAGTTACTTCTAAAAGAAGGAATTACCACCAGGAACACAAGAGGACATAGTAAAAAAATTGAGGAAGGGAAGATGCCTGAGAGACACAAAGAAATATAGCTTCCCGCAAAGAAATATAGAGGTGTGGAACAGACTAAGTGAGGATGTAGTATCGGCGAAGATTGTGCAAAGCTTTAAGGATAAGTTTGATAAATGCAGATACGGAGACGGGACCACACGAGCGTTAAGCCCAGGCCCTGTAAAACTACAACTAGGTAAATACACACACACACACACACACAGGCACACACACACACTCACACACATACACACACACAAGTTTCTTTGGCAAGTGTAATGTGCAAGATTTGTGAAAGTATAATAAAAAAACAATGGGTTGAACATCTAGAAAAGGAAAACATGATAAATGAAGGGCAGTTTGGATTTAGAAAAGGGGAAATTGTGTGTCACTAACTTACTGTTTCTACTTGAGAGCAATAGATGTGGTGCAAGAGAGAGAAGGATGGACTGATTGTGTATATCTCGATTTGATAAAAGCTTTTGACAAGGTTCCGCACAAAAGGTTAATCTGGAAACTACAGCAGTGGGGAGGAATGGGCGGAAAGGTTATTGAGTGGATAAAGGATTACTTAATGGGAAGAGAAATGAGGACAGTGATTAGAGAGGAGAAATCAAATTGGAGGAGAGTAGAGAGTGGAGTTCCCCAAGGCTCAGTTCTGGCACCAATAATGTTCATAATATATATAAACAATATGCCAAAGGGTATAAAAAGTTATATGAGCCTTTTTGCAGATGATGCAAAGTTAATAAGAAAAGTGAGGACGGATGAAGATTGTGAGAAGCTGCAAAAAGACCTGGACAGAGTGTACAGATGGAGCCAATTATGGGAGATGGAATTTAGCCTGTGCATCGGTCGGTGGAATTCCCTTGAAGTGAGAGCCCGGGTGGCGCGAGTTCCGCCGCAAGTTCGGCTTGCAGCAACAAAAAAATTAAAACTAACACCATATCAACATCATATCTATGCTGCGAGACACTTCACAATTATTTTAATCGTGGAGAGGAAGGATGGCGATGAAAAACAATATATAAATATGTTTTTTTATGAAATTGCCACGGGCATTTGTGAAAAGACATTTTATTTTATAAATAAAATCTATATTTTACAAAATCAGATCAACAGTCCCCAGTCTGACGCAATATATGGGTTAATGCAAACAAATGCCATGTTATGGAAATGAGAAAAGTATAAAAAGACCAAGGAAAACATACAGGATGGGAGAAGAAAACTTAAAGGTGGTACATGAAGAAAAAGATTTGGGAGAAACGATGCAAGACACACTATCCCCAGAGAAGCACATAAACAAGCTGTTTGGAGAAACCTACAGGATGATGCAAAATATAAGAGTATCATTCCATTTTATGGACAAAGAAATGATGATGAAAATAATAACAACAATGATAAAAGAAAGGATGTTACTGGTGCAAGATATGTTAAGAATGAACATGGTAATATTAAAGTGGAAGAGGCTGAAATAATGCAGATGGAAGAGGTATTTTAGTGAACTACTGAATGATGAAAACCAATACGAGCTAGAGGATCATTTAAAAGTTGAGGGTCCCATACTGGATGTGACAGAAAAAGAGGTATGCGGGAGAAACTGGAGCACAAGAGCTGAAAAAGTTCTTCAAGTTGATAGAGACAAAAGAGAGGGCTCCGACAGAGTGGGGGAGTAGCTATGTAGTGCAGTAACGGCCTGATGAGCGAGCCTCCCATAACCCATTCAGCGAATGGGGTACCTCTTTGACCGACTCGGTAAGGAGTGGCTTTCCCGTCACGCTGGTCGCGGGTTCAATCCCAGGCAGCCGGCGAATACCCTCTCCTTGTTGTGATTAATTTCTCGTGTGTTTCGATACACGCAGAGTCCGTGGGGGACCGAGAGAGTAATAGAAAAAGAGAATAGAAAATCTCTTCATTAAACTGGTGGCATACGGTGGGCATCCTCTCCTGCGATTCTGTTGAGTTTCCCCAAAAGGGTATAACAGGTAGAGTGATGGCCCATGCTCTCCGAGGTTGATAGAAAATGGGAGGTATGTCTCTACGGGGACGTTGTGAAATAGTGCACCAATATGGGTCACTGTCTAAAAGTCTCAACACACAGAAATTAATCTACATAGGGGGGAAAGCCGTGTAGTGCAGCGACTATGCCTGATGAACAAGCCTCCCATAACCCACTTAGCCAGTGGGGTACCTCTTTGGCCGACTCGGTAAGGAGTGGCTCTTCTGGCACGCTGGTCGCGGGTTCAATCCCAGGCAGCCGGGGAATACCCTCTCCTTGTTGTGATTAATTTCTCGAGTGTTTCAAAACATGCAGAGGACGTGTGGGACCAAGAGAGTAATAGAAAAAGAGAACAGAAAATCTCTTCATTAAAGCTACACTATCCCTATTTATAAAGGAAAGGGAGATGCACTTTAATGTGGAAAGTACAGAGGAGAGAAGGTTGAGAGGTATAGTTAAAATAGAGGACATCCAGTTTGGCTTCCAGCAAGACAGGTCAACTACTGATTCTATATTTGTGATGAGGCAATTGCAGGAGAGATATAAGGAGGTGAAAAAGATGTTGTATCACGTTTTTGTGGATTTGGAGAAGGCGATTGACAGAGTTCCAAGAGAAGTGATTGCATTGGCTCTGAGAAGGCAGATGGTTCCTGAGAGATTGATCAAATTGGTGATGGCATTGTATGAAAACTCAACGAGTAAAGTGAAGGCTCCAGCTGAAATATCAGGAGTTTAGCATCAGAGTTGGTGTCCATCAAGGGCCAGCACTCAGCCCACTGCTATTATAGTAGTGATGCAGGAGGCTATGAAAGAAGCTAGAAGAGAGGGCCTGAAGGAGCTGTTGTGTGTGGATGACCTGGTGTTAATGGCAGAATCAGAGGAGGAGGCAGTGGAAAAGTTCAGGGCGTAGAAGAGGGCAATGGAGAGAAGAGGGCTGAGGGTGAACATGGAAAAGACAAAGGTCGTGATATCTGAACAGGAGCCGATGATAAGAATGGAGAGTGGGAGATATCCATGTGGTTGCTGTGGAAGAGGGGTGAGGGAGAATTCGGTGTGGTGTGCAGGATGTGAAAGGTGGTGTCATCAGAGATGTTTGGGTGTAAGAGATGTTCGTAGAGCTGGTGTAGACTTCCGTTGTCTGACTTGTGTTGGAGGAGGACAGATAGAGGTGGAAGTGAGGCAAGTGCGGATGGGTGAAGCCCCTGTAAAGGTAGTGGACAGCTTCTGCTACCTTGGGGATGTACGGTGTGAAGGAGGAGCAGAAGCTGTACTGAGAGGGAGGATAGCTTGTGCTTGGAAGAGCTGGAGGGAACTGGTAAGCTTATTAGTTAACCAGAATATCCTGCTAGGCAGCAGAGCACAGGTGTACAGAGCGTGTGTGAGATCAGTGCTCTTGTATGGGGCAGAGACTTGGGCTATGACGAAACAGCTGGAAGCACTATTGATACAGTGTGATGTGAGAATACTCAGATTAGTGGTTCCCAACCTTTTTTTCAGGTGACCCCACTAGTTTAGTTGTGTATGTGTTATTATAACATAATAACACCATGTTTGATATTTTGAGGTCTTGGCGACCCCAGGAAAAGTGCTTGGCGATCCCACTTGAGGTCGCGACCGCAGGGTTGGGAAGGGGGCTTAAATATTTGATGGCAATCAGATGGCAAGATGGAATTTCAAACGAAGAAGTGGTGAGGAGGAGTGTCCTGGAGGGCCTGGAGGAGTTGCTGAGTAAGACCAGATTAAGGTGGTTTGGACATGTGAAGAGAAGAGAAGAACACATCCTGAGACGAGCACTAAACTTTGAGGTAGAGGGCAGGAGACCACCAGGAAGGCCAAGGAAGACGTGGAGAAGGGTGGTGAAGGAGGATATGAGGAGGCTGAACATCACAGAAGAAATGGCTATGGACCGGCAACAGTGGAGGAGGCTCTTATTCCGTCCAACCCCACCATAGGGAATAAATGGACGTTAAACGATGATGATGATGATGGTGATGAATGATAAGACCAAAGCTTGAATATGCTGCAGTTGTGTGGTCGCCTCACAAAAAGGATATCAGAAAGCTGGAAAGGATACAGAGAATTACAACTAAAATGGTCCCAGAACTCTCGAATATGACATATGAAGACAGATTGAAGGAGATGGACTTGACGACACTGGAACAAAGAAGGGAGAGAGGAGATCTGATCACGCTGTATAAGTTGGTAAATAAGTTTGATGAGGTGGATAGAGATGATCTCTTCTCTACTGCAAGAAAGCAGGGGCTGAGAGGACATGGAAAGAAACTTAATAAAGGAACCTGTTTGAGTGACTTAATAAAGTAGTTTTCCACATCAAAGTGTTAACACATGGAACAGCTTGCGGGAAGAGGTGGTGGAGGCGAACAGTGTCCAACAAATGAAGGAAAGGCTGGATGAATGTAGATGTGGAGACAGGACTATTGGAGCTTAGCTCGGGCCCAGTAGACTACCAATGGGTAAATAAAAATAGGTAAATACACACATTCTCCACTCAGTCAGCTGCAGAAAAAGAAAAAAAAAAAATTACCGTATTTCTCGCCATATTAGACGCACTTTTTTTTTCAAAAAATAAGATTTGAAAAATCATTCTG
Source organism: Eriocheir sinensis (assembly GCF_024679095.1). Taxonomy (NCBI): domain Eukaryota; kingdom Metazoa; phylum Arthropoda; class Malacostraca; order Decapoda; family Varunidae; genus Eriocheir; species Eriocheir sinensis. The sequence goes on from NC_066539.1 coordinate 1,097,122, forward strand.
CGTTTATACGCTGATTGTTAGGGTTTGGTAGGCCTAAGGGTTATTGTTACTGGTACGAAACCAACACCCAAAACACCTCCATTTCACACAATAGTTCCCAGATGTCCCCAGAATGAAATATACCATATTTTGCAGCGTGTAGCGCGCACTTTTTTCACTCAGAAAATGGCAAAAAAGATACCCCAGCGCAGTATATGCCTAAGGTATGAATTTTGATTGATTTAAATAATGAATAGTGTGATGCAATAGAGAAGAAAAGTGTGAATAAGCAGAAGAGAGGAGGAGGAAACGTGCAGCAATAAAACCGTACAGGTCACAAGAAGAAGATGCACCTACGTGGCGCGGCGTGAACAGGAAACACAACACACAAGACACAACACCGCTGTGGCGCACCAGTCACCAGTGTGCCGGGTACCTCGGCGGTGATGGTTAAAGCGGCTTTTACTAGTGAACAATACTGGTGGAGCAGGGTGTTTCCTGAATGACTGTTCGGCGATTGTGGGGCGGACTTGGGCGGATTAGTCTGGAGCTAGTATTTCTGCTGTGCAGCGGCCCGGCCAGCTGACGTTTTCTGTGATATATGTTCAAAAGAGCGGATATCCGTGGATGACTAAAATGTTTACTGTAAACGCATTTTTGTCTCATTATAAAAATAACTGTTACAACATCATATGATTGAAAGAAATTAGTAGGTATACGGTCGCTGAAAGCCAAGATCAAGACCAAGATTGCCCATTGAACGTAGCATTCCCGTGTGACAAGTTCCCTCAGTAGCTTGGCGAAAGTTACACCTTGCACACTGCGCAGTGAGTGAATCTACCAACCGTCCCTTTTGTTTACCATTTCAAAGTCACAGCTGCTCAAAGTAAGAGCAGTGTTATTCTTCAACCAACAGTGGAACACTTTAAACACAGAGGAGGACACAAAGCAACATACAGTGTCATAGTCATAATTATTGTCAGTAAGGTGCCGGCCACATGTAATACTGCATACTGCAAAGTTAATAAGAAAAGTGAAGACGAAGGAAGACTGTGGAGAACTGCAAAAAGACCTGGATAGAGTTATAGATGGAGCCAGTTATGGGAGATGGAATTTAATGCAAACAAATGCCATGTTATGGAAATGGGAAAAAAGTAAAAAAAGACCAAGGAAAACATACAGGATGGGAGAAGAAAACTTAAAGGTGGTACATGAAGAAAAAGATTTGGGAGTAACGATGCAAGACACACTATCCCCAGAAAAGCATATAAACAAGTTATTTTGAGAAACCTACAGGATGATGCAAAATATAAGGGTATCATTCCATTATATAGATAAGGAAAAGATGAAGAAAATAATAACAACACTGATAAGACCAAAACTTGAATATGCTGCAGTTGTGTGGTCGCCTCACAAAAAGAAGGATATCAGGGGCTTTATATGCATGCAAGCAGGGTTACCAGATGTCTCCATATGCTAGTGAACCATATGAGAGAATATTTCTGCATTTTTTTGCCCAAAAAAAAAAAAAAAAAATCAGTGTGAGTGCATGGCAACGCAGAGCATGACAAGTCATTGGATGGGGGAGGAGGGAGGGGAAAGTGCCATAACTTTTTTTGTTTTTGTGAATTTTCCTGTAAAACTTCATCACAAGGAGGCTGAAAGATACACAAACATGAGAGAATTTTTCAGAAAATTTTGTTTTTTTCCCCCCACCCAAATATTTCCAGCAGCCGATCCACTGAAAATGAGAAAGGGCCCAGCATGGAAACTTACTTGGAGAGACTCTCAGGTATGGTGTCTTAGGGTTGGCAAGGCAGTGTACTCATATTCATATGTCCTCATTGATTGACTGATTGATTATTACTGATTCTTTCCTCCCCATTATAGACTTGACATCATCTTTTGCCTTTTAACCCTTTCCTTGCTAAACGCTCGCAGCGAGCACTAGTGTAACTTGCTGGTGGTGCTAAACGCTCGTTGCGAGCTCCAGTTGTGCTCAAATTTCCCGCGTATGAGAGTGTTCCAACACTATTTCTCACCCCACAGCATTGGCGACTCAGTGGGTTTTCCACGAAATTTGGTGGAAAATCATATCAGCCTAGCGCGGAAAAGTGCAGAAAATCTACGGATGAGCAACTGTTGGATGTTGTTGACCAATATAGCGACATTTTTGCATAGCTTCACCTATCACATGACTGATATTTTGACCAAATAGTTGTAAATTTTGCAGTTGGCAATACTGCCCTGCCAGCACCCCATCATCAAGAGATCTACTCAGTGGTTGCCTTATGGCTGACTGTCGCGGACGTATAAATGTACGTCTTCACAGGCAACACCCCCTGAACGTGCCTGTACATTTGCAGGAGAGGCTTACATTACCAAATCGTATAGATCTTGGCCTCCTCTTTCCTATGTTTTTTTTTTTTTTTTTTTTTTTTTTTTTTTTCCAGCTGTGATAAATAGTTTTTGAGATACAGAGGTTAAAAGAGCGAGCACTAGCATCACTTGCTGGTGATGCTAAAAGCTCGCTGCGAGTGCCTTTCGCACTCACAGCAAAAAACACCCCCTGAATGTGCCTGGACGTTTGCAGGAGAGGCTTACATTACTGAATCTTATAGATCTTGGCCTCCTCTTTCCAATGGTTTTATAGCTATGATGAATAGTTTTTAAGATACAGCGGTTAAAAGAGATCCCCTTCCCCCGCTGGGGTGCCCGAGCGCGCCTGGGGGGATAGTCTCGTTGTGAGCACTTAGCAAGGAAAGGGTTAATGTTACTGGACTTAGAATAGTTAGGCTGTTAATCAAGAAAAGAAAAAAAGAAAATTTTCCACTTTTTATGGTTGAGACTAACACTACTGATCAAACATTCATATCTTTGCCTAACAATGCACATGTTTTTCCTCATGTGTAAATGACTGCAGTTTGACAGTATTTTAATGTTTGTTGTTGCAGGTAATGGAAAGTGGAGATGTGCAGTCCATAGCAGAGAAACTTGTTGGCTTACAGAATTGTTTGAGCATTCTGACTCACGTGCCCGATTATGAAGAGCGGGCAGCACATCTGGAGGGCCTTAAGGTGCGCCTAGAGGCCTTGGCCAGCCCGCACATTGTGGCTGCTTTCACAAATCATAGTTTGGGTAAGGATTGATTCCTATAATTTTTTATGATAATTATTATAACGAGCGTGATCACAAATGCCATCTTTATTAACTTGGTACTAAACATTTCGACATCAGGATGTCATCTTCAGTGGTCTAAAAACGAACAAATTTCAGCAACGTGAATAGAACAATATAAAAATAAACTATAAAATACCCTATGATCACAGTAACTAAACAACTGGGTCAAGAATATAACATTGGGGGAATATTGATTTGTGAAGTAAAATTAATGACAGTGTTTAGAAATAAAAAAATATGAGCATATTAAGCAACATTTAGGGAAACAGCAGACATAGTATTATTCAGTGAGGGACTAAGTGATTTTATATATAAGGATTCCAGTATGCGGATACTTCAGTGGTCTAAAAACATTATACTCTTCCTGTTGAAGCTGAGGTTCCCTAAGCACACACCCCTTTCTGATTATAATTATTGATGAATAAACCAATCTTTGTATTTTCACTGAATCTATTCAATCTAGTCATGCTTATATACTTTTCCTTTTGTTCCTAATGCATAAGACTTTCATATGGTGTAAATATGTTCTTCATTTGAATGTGAACCACAAGAAGGAAAATATTTCCTCAGATGGGCTAAAAGACATACCAAATTTACTTGAGATAAAATGTACCAAAGCTGATATATTCTTACCAAAATTGGCAACCATGGGCTGAACTACTGTAGCCGAAGAATGGGAGAGCAGATAAAAGGAGGGCAAGTTGGCTAGCAGATGCTATTGCAGTTACCGGGTGTGGTCGGTTTAAAAACTATTCTTGGTCGGTCCTTGTGAATTTCTGACCCTCTGACCTTATCAATTAAATCTGAAATCTGTTAAAAGCAGGTCCGTTAAATCAAGGGTTCACTGTGTATTTATACAGTCAAGTCGCGTATGATGCAGATTCGTAAGGCGTGGTTTCCTATGACGCGGTATGGTTTCAGAATCGTATGTTCAGATCACGCGGGTAAAACCATCTATGACACGGTTCGTGGTCTCCCCGTGCCAAACGAGTGCAGAGTTGCCAGGTTGGATTTTTTTCCGAGGGAGAAAATTTCATGGTGGTTGGGTTGTTTTTTGGGAGGATTTCTTTCCCGTCTCTCTCTCTCTCTCTCTCTCTCTCTCTCTCTCTCTCTCTCTCTCTCTCTCTCTCTCTCTCTCTCTCTCTCTCTCTCTCTCTCTCTCTCTCTCTCGCTTGTCTCTTGAGGAACGTACTACATTGTCTGTTGCTGCTTTGATTCTGGTGTTTGTTTTGTGCCAAGATGCCTCCCAGACAAGAAAAACGTAAATGTGTGAATCTAACAGTGATGCTGAAACTTGATTTGATAAAGAAACTAGAACGTGTGTTGAGTGTAGCAAGCGTGTGTGATGAGTATGGTGTTAAGAAACAGTTTCCGATATTCGTAAGAGTAAACAGAAGCTACAGCAGTGTGCTGCGAGTTATTGTGTCGGTGCGTCCTCTAGTAAAAGTGGAAAAGTAGCCCCAAGAAAACACATGAAAAGTGGTAAAGATAATTTTTAAATTTTTGTATACTGGCCACCACCAGATGTCTCATGCAACTGGACTCATGCGGCGCCACGGCCACACAGCTGAGCTCAATTCTTCCCGCGCGGCACTTGAACAACAATACAGTACCCACGCTGCCATGCTACTCAACAATAGGGGTGGGCAGGTACCGGTACCAGTACTGGTACTAACGGTACCAGCTATACGGTACGTACAGTACCGGTACCAGACTGCTTGGTACCGGTACCAGTACTAGCCAGTCGCTCATGGTGTCCCTCATTTCTTCCTCACACGAGTGAGGCTGAGACTTTGTGCCTGAGTGGATATCTCGGTGATATGGATATATTCTCTCTCTCTCTCTCTCTCTCTCTCTGTCCACTGAATGAAGTGAATATTTATTTTTCGATAGAAACCTACCTCTTGTTTGATTTACATTGTTTTTGATTTACGCGACCTCTTCAAGGACACAATACTCGCGTAAATTGAGAGTTACCTGTATTTATCATATGTAAGTATTTTCAAGCAACAGACTTTTTCAAGCAACAGACCACTCCTCCCCCCTTTTAATCCGTTAAATCGAGGGCCGAGTGTGTATGCATATATATATGTATGTATTTATGTATGTATATATATATATATATATATATATATATATATATATATATATATATATATATATATATATATATGTATGTATTTATGTATATATATATATATATATATATATATGGTACAGTAACAGAAGCAGTATAAGGGAAAAGAACAAAAACATTGCTACTTTTTTCAGTTTTCAATACTTATGGTGACTGACACATTATTATGTATTATTTTTTTTTAGATGAGTCTATGAAGTATGCTAGGCTGCTGCGTTCTCTTGGGCGGGTCAGTCAGCTGGAGAGTTACTATCACAAGTGTGAGATAGGTCAACTGGGAGCTGCCTGGAGAGGGGGAGTAGAGGGCTACCAACTGGCAGGGCCTCCAAACTGGCTCATTACTTTCTATGATAAAGTTTCTCTTCTCACTTCACAACAGGTAAGAAAAAAATGAACTTGGTTTTATAAATTGCTGTGAAGGAAATAGATTAACCTAAAAATTGCTTCACTGGTGATTTAACTTTGATACTATAGTAAAACCAACACCAGATTTGGTGATTTGTGTAATGTTTGATATTTGTAATTTGATTCAAGACTGCCTGGTGCAATTGATGAAAGCCACAAAGTAAGGGTTCAGGATATATATCTAGGATTCTTGGTGAACATGTTATAATTTTCAAGCCAATGTTTTAGTATTTTTATGAAACTAATTTTATAAAGCCCTATTAAAGAAATTAATTATCAAACTAAAAGTTTCAATGGAGATTATGTTAGCTTTACTTTTTATTTCGGGGGCTACTGTGGTGGTACTGATGAGGTGTTCACCTGTCAGACAGATCATGGGGTAAACCTTCAGAGGGTTCTACATGTGGGCACCTGGGAAATATGGAGCCTCTTGTAGGATCAGTCACTTCCTCAATTGTCAAATGAGCTGAAAAGTCTAAAGGTTGCTAAAGTTAATGAAGGCACACAGTAGTGAAATGAGTAGTGCGGGGTACACCTACTACTGGCTTGGCATGAGCAATGATACCTCTCTCTCAACCTTTAACCCGGTAGCAGTGACGGGCTAAATTTGTGGCTTTACCCTGTTGCAGCGACGGGCCAAATTTGTGCCATGATATAAACCCCCCAAAATAGATGATACATAATCTGATCACAAATGCTTTGATATATATTATGAAATGGTTTGTGGGAGGGGTGATTTTTTTCTCATTTTTCTCACTTGGAGGGACCATTAAGAAACATGATCCCCATTGCTACTGGGTTAAGATGCTATGAGTGAGACATCTTAAGATTACAGATGTTCCAAGCTGCCTATCAAAAATTCCTGCGATGCCAAGGTAAAATCCAGTGTAGTACCTCATGTCGCTAGATCATTCCTCTCTCATGCCATAGTTAATCATGAGATCAATCAGCCTGTAGCAGCCATGTCTTTTTTAATTTGACATTAACTTTTAACCCAGTAGCAGCAGGGTCCCTCCAAGCAAGAAAAATGAGAAAAAATCATCCCTCACACAAACCATTTCATAATATATATCAAAGCATCTGTGATCAGATTATGTATCATCTATTTTGGGGGGTTTATATCATGGCATAAATTTGGCCCGTCGCTGCTACACGGTAAAGCCATAAATTTGGCCCGTCGCTGCTACCGGGTTAATGTTGGCTTTTGACCTGGCTCCTGCGGTCGTGGCTGTGGGGCAGGCATTGGAGATGGTAAAAAGGTGTTAGCAAAGAGAAAGATTGTACTAGACTGTGTTCAGAGTGACATGATTCAGATTATGATTACACAACCATCAACTTATGGTAGTGTGAGGAAGCGTGACAAGTGTCAACAAGCTCCCAGCGCTCAAGGTCAGAGACGTGCACTGCCAAACGTAAAGTTACCTGCTAACTTGGGGAATCATTAACACCTTTATATATTTTATCATTGATTGTAGACTCTGAGTAACCACTGTCATCACTTTCCGATGGTCCACAGTGGCAAGAAAACCAGGAAAACGACAGTGGGGGTATAGGAAAAGACTCAGCTGATGAACTGAGTGAGGGAGGGTTGTCAGCTGTAGTGGGAGGGGGAGGCAGAGGGAGAACAGGAGCATCAGATACGAGAGTCAGTACCTACTTCACAAATAATAAGTTGGAAGATAATTTTCACACGACCGTGAAGTGTATCATTCTCCTTCCACCACCTAACCAACTCCCCCATCACTGGCCCCGCTCCCAAGAACTCCTCGTCTTCTCCATGTTCATGCAGCCAGCAGTGCCACATGAAGTAAATAAATTTTATTTTTATTTTATTTATTCATTTTTCTCTTGGGTTTCATAAGACTCAAAATTGTTTTGCAGCAAGTTGATATTTTACCATATATTGCACACCCAGGAGCTGTCCAAAAATCTTAATTGCACAGTCGCCAGGTTAAGGGAGTAGCTATAGGCATCTCCAGCCAACTGGAGCCATTTATTGCTGAGGTTACTCCAGTTAATGAGCAGAGAGTGCAAGTGAGGCTGTACCACACCTTGAGCTTCACGTGCCTTATTACATATCTCCTCCTCTTCAGTTTGACACATCTCTCTCATGAGATGTGTCAAACTGAAGAGGAGGAGATGTTATACTCCAAACTCAAATCCATATTAGACTAGTGCCTCCCATGGGACATACTCTTTGTTTTGGGCAAATTTAATGCAACTTTTGGCACTAATATGGCTGGCTATGGGTTGAGTTGTTCCCCATCACTCTGGTACTAAGAACACCAACAGCTTCTAAATTTTGTAAAATCCATGAGGTTTGGAATTGCAGGTTCTTAAAATCAAAGACCAGTCTCAGAGGTGAACAGCTGGACTTGTACAGTTAGCGACAATTTACGTGACCGCGGGAAAAACAACAAACGTAACTTGTCTTATAATGTAAGTAACAGCGAAATAACTTATTGTACCGAAATGAAAGTGTATATAAAGCCTCATGAACTAACCTCTTACTTGTTTATGGGATGTCCTTTGTGTTTTCTTACTTCTAAGAGACAGTCTGGGAGAGAATCTGCAAGGCTTTGCACAGTTGACGGTGGTATCCCAAGCCATGCCTGATGAAGTGCCACTTCTAATTTATCCACTGTGGATGTGTCTTCTTCCCTCATTTTGCTGGGGAACTTCGTGGTGCAGTGGTTAGCACACTCGGCTCACAACCGAGAGAGCCCGGGTTCGATTCCCGGGCGGAGTGGAAAAATTTGGGCAGCTTTTCCAAAACCCTACCCCCCTGTCCACCCAGCAGTGAATGGGTACCAGGTATAATTGGGGGTTGTGTCCTGTCTCCTGGGAGCTGTTCCCTTCTATAATTCCTTCCCCTTCTGTCTCTCTCCGGCATATGACCACAGATGTTGTGCCGACTAAACAAAACTTTCCAACTTTCCCTCATTTTGCCTTTGACGATGGCCCAGAGGTTCTCGATGGGTGACATATCAGGGCTGTTTGGTGGCCAGTCAGGTATCACCTCCACCTCGCTCTCTCTGAGCCATTTCTTGACAACGTGTGCCAAGTGGCAACGAGCGCCATCCTGCTGCAACACCTCCGCACCAGTAATGGCAAAACAATTTGCCAGCTTGTCGTTTAAGAGGGTTAAGTACATATCCTTCCTGACCGATTGACCCTTGGGGAAAACATGCAATTCAGCCAGGCCCCCGTAGGAAAATGCTCCCCATGTCATTACAGAGGGAGGATGCTTAAGTGTCTTCGCTGTGTACTTGGGATCACAGGGGTCGAACCCCTTGCGACGCCACACCCTGAGGCCTTTTGTGTGACTGACACGAAACACAGACTCGTCACACACATAAGGGGAAATTAGAAGGGTGTGTGGGGGGGAGGGGGGGGGGGCAGGGATAACAATAGGATCATGTCATCATTCACACACACACACACACACACACACACACACACACACACACACACACACACACAGAAAGGGAAATGAGAAGGGTGTGGGGAGGGAGGGGCAGAAAGGACTTGACTCAGGTCAAGACATGACCTGAATCTCCCTTCTGCCTCTCCCTCCCCACACCCTTCTCATTTCCCTTTCTGTGTGTGTGTGTGTGTGTGTGTGTGTGTGTGTGTGTGTGTGTGTCATGACATGACCTGACTCTCCCTCTTGCCCCCCACACACACCCTTCTAATTTCCCCTTATGTGTGTGACGCACACCCGGAAAAGTTGCCAGTTGCCCAAGCTGCCGCCAATGCGGTCGGAAGAAAAAGGCCCGGTGTGACACCAGCTGACGGGCAACCGACAAACTCGCTCCCGGATGGGCATATGGGCGTTGCCAGTAGCCATAACGGTTAGAGGAAAACGGCCAATGTGACACCACTGATTGGGTGAGCGCCGGCGATGACGTCATCGGACTCCCAGCGAATCACGAGGGTGTTTTCAGAGCTCAGCCAATCGTAAGGCTTCATCTGTGGCTTTAAAACGACCCGTTCTCTCTTCCTGTTTTCTTTCCAAGGTACATATTTTGTGATAACAAGGGAGTAAAGGAGGAAAAAAGTGAGCTCCGGGGGGCAGCATGAGCCTATTATAATGGCGCCACTATAAACAGTTTCCTGCACCATGACGGGCTTGGGGCCAACCATCAGGCCCAGATGGATAGTCTATTGGCGCCATAGGCCATGTGTAAAAAAAAAAAATTAAATAAATAAAAAAATTTCCTCGGGTCGGAACAAATAAGCGCTTTTTCAGTGTTTTCAATACCTCGAGTTTCACAATCCTCAAGTTTAGCGCTATACCTTCGGAACAAAGCGAGCGCGAAACTCGAGAGGGTACTGTAATATGGAAGCTGGAAAATAGAGGAGGATTGAAAGGGAAAATGAAAAACTGGATGGAAAGTTACTTAAAGGGAAGAGAAATGAGAACAGTGGTAAAGGACATGAAATTGGAATGGAGAAATGTAGAAGATGGTGCCACTATAAACACTTGCCTGCACCATGATGGGCTGGGGCCGAACACCATCCAGGCCCCTCAAGCAAGCCTACTGGCGCTATAGGCGTAGACATAAAAAAAAAATAATAATAAATAAAAAGATAGCGGGGTGCCTCAAGGATCGGTACTGGAACCAATACTTTTCCTTGTGTATATAAATGATATGCCAGAGAAAGTAAATAGTTACATGAGCCTGTTTGCAGATGATGCAAAATTGCTGAGACACATAAGAAATAGTAAAGAAGGTGAAATTCTGCAAGAGGACCTACATAAGATTTGGGATTGGAGTGTGAATGGGAGATGGAGTTTAATGTGAAGAAATGTCATGTAATGGAAATGGGTAAGAGTGAAGGGAGACCAAAGTGGACATATAGAATGGGAGATGGAGAAATATTAAAAGTTCAAGAAGAGAGAGATCTGGGAGTGACAATACAAGATAATCAACAGTCTGAGAGTCATGTAAATAGGATATTCGGAGATACGTATAGAATGGTAAGAAATATAGGAATAGCATTCCACTACATGGATAAAGAAATTATGAAAAAGATGATTACCACTATGATTAGACCAAATTTGGAATATGTGGAAACTGTGAAGAAGAAACATGTGAAAAAAATAGAAAGAATACAAAGGATGGCAACAAAGATTGTTCCAGAACTGGAGGGATTGTCATATGAAGAAAGGTTAAAGGAAATGGACCTGCCAACATTGGAACAAAGAAGAGAAAGGGGAGACCTAATACTAAGTTACAAACAATGGCTTCGTGGTCCAGTGGTTAGCACACTTGGCTCACAACCAAGAGAGCCCAGGTTCGATTCCCGGGCGGAGTGGAAAAATTTGGGCGGCTTTTCTGATAGCCTACGCCCCTGTCCACCCAGCAGTGAATGGATACCAGGTATTAATCGGAGGTTGTGTCCCATCTCCTGGGATCTGTTCCCTTCTCCTCCCTTCTCCTATAATTCCTTCCCCTTCTGTCTCCGGCATATGACCACAGATGTTGCGCCGACTAAACAAAACTTTCCAACTAATTTACAAATTGTGGAATAAAATGGAAGCAGTAGATAAATGAGGAGTGATTGATTTAGGTTTTGATGTTAAAAATGGGGTATGATAGGCTTATGGACATATTGGACTGGCAGGAATTTTATTATTTAATGTATGAATGGTATTATCACATAATCATTTGACAGGTGAGCTGGTGTGAGCAAGTGTTTGAGGGCTCAGACTCAAGTCTTCTGTTGTCTCAGTTGGTGGCTGCCTCTCTGACTTCCTTAGACCCTCCTGTGAACCAGGTGTTGGCAGCAGCTGTTAAGCAGCAGGAACAGCCTCTAGACTTCCTCATTGCTGTAAATAATGCTGGAGACAATTTCTTAAAGGATCTGGAAAATTCCCTTGGTACTGCTAAACAAGGTAAGTTTGAGAACATACATGTCTTGCATGAAAATTTGGCAGATGAATGAGTGACTTCAGGTAAAAGTGAATATTATCCGATGAATAAAATTCTTAATTCTTGTCAATGGTGCAGATCAGGAGGCACTCTACCAAGCACAAAGGATGGTAACACAGGCTGTTTATAAACCACTTGAGGAGCAAATTACCAGACACCAGGAATACCACGAGGCACAGCTACTCTCCCACCTTATTTCTGCAGGTAGGTGGAAATAGGGTGATTGGTGGTGTGGTTGGGAAATGGGGTTTGGATGGAGTGAATGAGAATGGACAATACCTTGTGGATGTTTGTGCTGAGAGGGGTTTGTTTTTGGCAGACACCTTCATCCAGCACAAACCAATTCACAGGTGTACGTGTAGTGTGGCGACTATGCCTGATGAACGAGCCTCCCATAACCCACTTAGCCAGAGGGGTACCTCTTTGGCCGACTCAGTAAGGAGTGGCTCTCCCGTCACGTTGGTCGCGGGTTCAATCCCAGGCAGCCGACGAATACCCTCACCTGGTCTTGATTAATTTCTTGTGTGTTTCGATACAGGCAGATGACGTGTGGGACCGAGAGAATAATAGAAAAAGAGAAAATAAACTCCCGGGGCATGACATATGTGAGGAGTGTAATAGATTATATTGCTGTACAACAGGAAGTAGTGGATGCAAAGGTTGTGAGAGGAATGTATGGTGGATCTGATCACTTCATGGTAGTAGCCAAAATTGGGATGAAGGAGAAATGGGAATTCAGAGGGAATGGGAAAAAGCAAAAGGGTAGGAAGGAACTAGCAAGTGAGAAATTGCATGACAGTGACCACAGGGAGATGTATAAAAGGAAAAAGGAGGAAATACTTGGAAGAGCAAGAACACAGATAGAACAAAGTGAAGGAGTGAATGAGGTTTATGAGTTTTTAAGAGTTCAGTAGTCAGGGCAACTGAGGAAGTAGTTGGGTATAGGTCGTGTGGAAAAGGAAGGAGAGAGAGTGCGTGGTGGACGTATGAGATAAAAGAGGCAGTTGAGAAGAAAAGAAGGAACTTCAAGAAAATGTTACAGAGAAATGTGACAGAGGAGGTGAGAGGGAGATGGGAGAGTAAGATGTTTGTAAAGAAATTGGTTAGGGAAAGTAAAGAGAGAGTGGATGAGGACTTTGGTAGGAAATTTTCAGCAAAATACCAGAACAAAAAACTTTTCTGGAAAAAAGTTAAAAGAGAAATGGGGGAGAAAAGAATGAATTTGTAGCATGAAGAGGAAAGATGGGGTGCTTGTGAGAGGGAATGAGGAGATAAGGGAGGTATGGAAGCTGCACTTTGAAACCATAATGAATGAGAATGTGTGAGGGAGAGCAGAATTGAATAGTGTAGGAATAAAGATCAATGTAGGGCGATCAGATCCACAAGGGAGGGTGGAGAGAGGTGAGATAGAGGAGGCAATGAAGAAGCTAAAAGTAGAAAAGGTCCCTGGAGCTGATGGCATAACAGCAGAAATATTGAAGTGTGGAGGAGGTGTAGTTGTGGAATGAATATTATGGATAAGTAACCTATAGGGTGGGAATTGAATGTGAAAAAGAATGCAAAATAATTTTGAATGGTGAAGAAATGGAGGAGATTAATGAGTTTAAGGGGAGCGTCTGGGGGGGTATTTTTGATGAATATTTTTAATTCCTCGAAATTCACTTTATGGGCTCATCATACCAGGGATACAATGGGGTGTCACGTGGCGAGGTTAGTTTTTAAAAATTTAAAGCCTCGCGCGGTCTGGCGGCCCTTTAAATATCTGGTAGTGTTGCCATACAGAGCGCTTTACGCGCCAAAATATGCATACATGAATCAGTGCTTTTATGTCCGTAATTTTTGCAATAGAGGATATTTTTTTACACAGGGTTAGAGTTACATTGACATTCATTACCAATACATTGTCATCGGAGAGCAGAATCGATGGGCGATCGATAAATTTAGTTTTCCTTCGTTTTCTCAAAACAGGGTCACACGCGCATTTATTTGATATTTCTAAGTTATTTATGGACCTAGTGCAAACATAAAGATAGCGTTGGAAAGAGAAAAAAATTAGCTATAAATGCTAGTGATCAGAATCTGGATAAACATGATCAAAATTTTTATATAAATTTTCTAAATTTAAACTTTGAAGAAACAAAAAAAAAAAAAATGGAAAAGTAATCTCTAGAAATACACTTATTTTGTATGCCCGTTCCAGTGGTGTTTTTATTTTTGAGCTATCTAAACTCTAAATATGCTTTTTTTCAATTTCAAAATTTTGAAATTTTTGAAAAAAAAATTCATAATTTTTTTTTTTCAACAAATCTTCACCAAAACTGTACATGATGTTCCTACTCAAGGTACACATCACCTGTGAGAAAATGGTGATCCTCTGATAATATCTTAGAACATGGCAGACGCTCCCCTTAAGTACCTTGGATCAGTTATGTGTAAGCATGGTGGTACGGAGGGAGACAAGAGAAAGGGCATTGCAAGGAAGAAGGGTGGTAGGGTCTTTGGGACGTATCATGACTGGCAGAAATGTGAGCATGGAGGTAAAGAGGGATTTGAGAAATACAATAATAGTACCAACCCTCACATATGCAAGTGAAACATGGGCTTGGAATGAAAGTCAGAGGTCTAGAGTGCAGGCAGTGGAAATGAGTTATTTGAGGAGTCCATGTGGTGTGAGTAGAATGGATGGAATGAGTAATGAAAGTGTGTATGAGTATTTTGGAATGTGTCATGTGGGAAGAAGTGTGGAGTGGTGGAAGAAGTGAAGCAACAGACTTTAAAGTGGTTTGGTTGGTGGGGTAGGCGGTGGCTGAAGTGGTAGCATGCTGGGCCCACATTCACTGCGTGATGGACGACACGAGTTTGAATCCCCACGCTACCACCTCGGATTTCTCAGTCACCGCCGAGTGGCTTAAAACTACCCACATGCTGTCCTGAAGACCACCCATCAACCCGGACTCTAGAGGAAACCGTCCAAGCGAATCAAGAACGAGTCCCAGGGAGCAGCATGAGCCAAGAGAAGATGGCACCACTATAAACACTTGCCTGCACCATGACGGGCTTGGGCCGACTTCCATCCAGGCCCCTCAAGCAAGCCTGCCAATGTAATAGGCGGAGACGTAAAAAAAAAAAAATAAATAAATAAAAAAAAAATAAACATGGAGCAAATGGAGGAGAGTAAGATGACCAGAAGGGTGTATGTGAGTGAGATAGAGGGAGGGAATGCTAGAGGACGACCTCCAGTGAAATGGAGAGATAGGGTGCAGGAGTACGTTAGGGAGAGGGGGGAAAGATCTTTGAGAAACTTTGAGCAGGCAAGGAGGGAGTGTATGAATAGAGAGAGATGGAAACTTCTGCCGTGGCCATCCCCTGGTGGGAGCTCCTCGGAGCAGGCGTCGATGAAATGATGATGATGTAACCGAGCATAGGAACAGGGTGTGGTGCCAGAGGATTGGAGAAAGGCTATTGTTGTGCCGCTGTACAAAGGGAAAGGGAGCAGAGGTGATTGTAATAGTTACAGGGGAATAAGTCTACTCAGTGTGGCAGGAAAAGTGTATGGAAGGGTTTTGAATGAGAGAAGGAAGAAAATAACTGAGAAAAGTGTAGGCAGTGAACAAGGAGGTTTCAGGAAAGGGAGGGTTGTGTATACCAAATATTTGCACTCAAAATGTTAGTTGAAAAATACATAGAGAAGAATAGGAAGCTGTTAGCTGCTTTCATGGACCTGGAGAAGGCGTATGACAGGGTTGACAGGAAGGGGTTGTGGGATATTCTAATGATGTATGGTGTGGGAGGGGATTTGCTGGAGAGAATCCGATCCTTCTATGAGGATGCGAGTGCCTCTGTACGCGTGAAGGGTGAGTTGAGTGAGAGTTTTGATGTTGTTGTGGGTGTGAAACAGGAGTGTGTGATGTCACCATGGCTTTTTAATGTGTACATGGATGGTTGTATGAGAGAAATGAAAGCCAGAGTGGGGGAACTTGGTCCAAGGCTGAAAGTGAGAGGTACGGAGGAGTCATTGGTTGAGGGCCTGTTTGCAGATGATCGGTGTTGTTGGCAGAGAATGAGGGGATGTTGCAGAGGATAGTGGATGGGTATTTTCTATTTATATGAGGCAAAATTCTTTCTCATTTCTTTAACCCTTTTACTACAGGTGGGCGAAAACGGCGCCCCGCCTCATATCCGGGCTGACTGCGCGCGCCAAATTTCAAACGTTGCTTCTGTTTATAACAAGTTTTCAGTCATAAACTCAATATAATTATCATGTATTACATATAAAAACATGCAAAATTGAATGGTGCACATAAAGAAACAGATTATTTGATAATTTTGAGATGCATGCATAAATATACAGAGAAATTTGCGTTATTTGTAGATGACGTGTGTCTGCTGAAATTTGTTTCCTTATATTAGTTGTGATAAAGGAATAGATTTGCGGAGAAAATTGGAGGAGAGGGAAGGGAAGGACAAAGACATAAGTAAGATCATGGAAAACATCCCACTGCTTCACCGACACACCCACAGATATTACGGAGTAAATGGCTGAAAGGCCGTGTGTGTGTGTGTGTGTGTGTGTGTGTGTGCGTGTGCGTGTATTTACCTAGTTGTATTTACCTAGTTGTAGTTTTACAGGGCCTGGGCATTATGCTCGTGTGGTCCCGTCTCCGTGTCTGCATTTATCCAACTTATCTTTAAAGCTTTGCACACTCCTCGCTGATACTGTATCCTCGCTCAGACTGTTCCAAACCTCTACATTTCTTTGCGGGAAGCTATACTTCTTAGTGTCTCTCAAGCATCTCCCCTTTCTCAATTTTTTACTGTGTCCTCTTGTATTTCTGCTTATGTTTCCTTCTGTTAGTAGCAGTTCTTCATTATCTACTTCATCTATTTTGTTTAATAATTTATAAATTTGGATTAGGTCTCCCATTGATATTATTTGTTCCAGTGTTGTTAAGTTCATTTCCTTTAATCTGTCCTCGTATATTAATACCTCCACATCTGGGACCATTTTTGATGCCATCCTCTGTATTCTTTCTAGTTTCTTTATATGCTTCTTCTTATGGGGGGACCACACTACCTCTGCATATTCTAATTTTGGTCTAATCATGGTAGTGATTAGCCTTCTCATCATGTCCTTGTCCATGTAGCTAAATGCTACTCCAATATTTCTCACCAAGTTATATGTGTCTCTAAAGATCCGATTTATATGACTCTCTGGTTGATTATCATCCCTCATCACTACTCCCAGGTCTCTCTCTTCATGCACTTTTTTTAATGTTTCACCATTTCCCATTTTGTATATCCAGATTGGTCTTGTTTCACTTTTACCCATTTCCATAACATGACATTTTTTCACATTAAATTCCATCTCCCAATCCATACTCCATTTCCAAATTTTGTATAGGTCTTCTTGCAATATTTCACAATCTTCTTTGTTTCTTATATGTTTTTGTAATTTAGCGTCATCAGCAAACAGGTTTATGTAGCTATTAACTCCTTCAGCCATGTCATTTACATATACCAGGAAGATTATCGGTGCTAATACTGAACCCTGTGGTACTCCGCTTTCTACATTTCTCCATTCTGATTTTATGTCCTTGACCACAGTTCTCATCACCCTTCCCATTAGGTAGCTTGCCATCCATTTTTTCATATTTCCTTTCAATCCTCCTTTATTTTCCAGTTTCCATAATAGTCTTGTGTGTGGAACTTTGTCAAAGGCCTTTTTCAAATCTAGATAAATACAATCAACCCATCCATCCCTTTCCTGAGTTCTGTCTGTCACTCTTGAGTAAAAACTGAGTAAGTTTGTAACACATGATCGGCCCTTTTGAAATCCATATTGTTTGCTGGTAATTAACTTATGCTCTTCTAGAAATTTAGTCCACTGCTTCTTTATTATTTTCTCACATATTTTGCACAAAACACTTGTCAGTGATATGGGTCTGTAGTTTGAAGGTTCATCTTTCCTTCCACTTTTATATATGGGGACCACTTCAGCCCTTCTCCACTCATTGGGCACCGTACCTGTTGCTACTGAACATCTAATGATGTCGTATATTGGAACAATTAATTCATCTCTACATTTTTTTAAAATATACCCAGAAACTCCATCCGGTCCTACTGCTTTTCCCTCTTCTAGTTCTCCCAGTAATTTATGGATCTCTTCTTTGTTTACCATAATCTCTTCCATATGAACTTCTATTTTATTCTCTTGTGGCGCAATAAAGATTGTTTCTTTGGTAAAGACTTGCTGGAATTTTCTATTTAATAACTCTGCCATACCTTTAGGTCATTGACTTCCACATTTCCGTCTCTCAGTCTTTCTATTGTTTCTTTCGGTTTAGTCTTCCCATTTATAAATCTGTAAAACAACTTGGGCTGTTCTTTGCATTTTTCCACAATATCCTTCTCATATCCCTTTTCTTCTTCTTTCCTTATTTTCACATATTCATTTCTCGCCATTCTGAAGTCTTCTTTGTTTCTTTGATTCTTCCTTCTTTTTAGTCTTTTCCATGCTTTGTCCCTTTTTTCTTTTGCGTTTGCACATTTGGCATTAAACCAGTCCTTCCTACCCTTAACTTTGGGTCTATATACGGGTACATATTTTTTGACACCAGTGTTATATGCTTCCATAAAGATATCATACTTTTCTTGTACTTTATTTTTTCTCAGTAACTCATCCCATTCCACTTTCTTGTAAAACTTCCGAAGGTTTTCCATGTCTGTCTTAATATAGTTTAGCCTGTTTGATTTGTAGGATTCATCCTCTTTAGTAACCTCCACTTCTGTATCAATCTCTATGGTTACATGATCACTCTTGCCCAGTGGACATCCATACCTTAGTTCATCCTTGATGTATATTCCTTTTGTTAGTACTAGGTCCAGTCTTGCCGGTTCATCGTCACTTCTATATCTTGTATGTTCATTCACTCTTTGTATCATAAGATTCTCCATCATCAATCTTAGGAATCTATCTCCCCATGCGTTATCTCCACTATTACTCTCGAATGTCTCCCAGTCAATCTCTTTACAATTGAAGTCACCAACTAGCATAACTTTTTTGTCTTCCTTTAGCATTTTGCTTAAACTCCGTATAGTGTCATTGATCATAGTGTCGTGCTCTTCCTTACACCACGAGTTTGTTCTGGGTGGTACATATGCGGTTATAATTGTCAACCTTTCCTTGTTTTTGGTTTCCACATTTACTTTCGCAATTTCAGCTTTACCTTCACCGTATTCTACCACTTTCACTGTTAACTCCTTTTTTGTCATTATCATCACTCCACCTCCCCCTTTGCCCATTCTATCTTTCCTCCATATATCATAGTTTTTATTTATCTCTAATTTAATAGCTTCGTTCAGTTTGGTTTCCGTTAAGCATACGATCATTGGTTCTTTCTCCTTTATGAAATCTTGCAGTTCTAATTTACTAGTTATTAATCCATCTACGTTTGTATACATCACTCTTAAACATTTACTCTTATCTATCTTTTCTAACTTTCGTTCTTCTTTATCCTCTCTCTTGTGTACCACTTTCTGACTCGGTCCCCTACTATTCTCCAAAAAAATATCTCCTTTTCTTCCACAGATCTTTCATTATTCTTCTCCTTTGCCTCTGCTAGTAGTTCGTTCCATTTCCTTCTTTCTTCTTCATTTCTATTTTTCTTTATGTATATATCCTTGCAATCTTCTGTTTCCTTTAATTTAGTTGTTCTGTACAAAATATCCTCAGCCGACTTCTGTGATCTTAACTTTATTTTTATTGGCCTGGTCTTTCCTTCTGTGTAAGGACCCATCCTGTGGATTTCCTCCACCTCTTCCTCAATACTTTGTTGCTCGTCATCATTTAAATTTTTTAGTAGGTCCTTAATTGATTTCAATTCCTCTTTATCTCTTTTGGGCTTATATGTGATCGTCTTTTCCTTCAAGCCAAATACTATCACACTCTTCTTCTTGTCTGCAACTTCCCTGACTAGTTCTTCATTTTTCTTTATTACCTTAACCACTTCCTTTTCTACATCTTCCTTATCTTCTTTCATTTGTTGCTGGATTACCTCTCTAAGATTCACGTTTGCTTTCTCACTCTCCACTTTCCAGGTCTTCATTTCACCCAATACCTCCTCCCTGACTCTTTTCTCCTCCTGGGTGACTAATTTCTTTAAACTTTCATTTTCCTTTATAACCTCTCCCAGTCCATCTTTCATCGACTTTTCATATTCTGCCACTTTTCCCTTCAACTCTTCATTCTCTTTGATCAGTTGCTTCTCCCGTTCCTCCAATCCCCGAACCCTAGCTTTAAGGTCTCTATGGAATTCCCAATTCTGGGATTCCTCCATCTCTCTGTTTTTTATCATTCCGATCCACTTGTCCAGTTTTCTTTCCAGCATTAACATTCTTTTGTAAATAGTTGTCTCCCGGCTGGCGAAGCCAGAGAATGCCCTATTTTGTTCAGTTTCTTCATCACTGCTTCCGTACCTTCCTTCTGCACCTCGTGACGGTGTTGACCACGTTAACTGCTCCTCCTCTCTGCTCATCATTCCGGAATTCGCTTATTGGAGACGGGAACCGACACTTACATGCCTTCCAGGCCCCATGTAAACACAACAACGATAGGCGATCAGCTGATCGCGGCACAGGGAGCGGGGCAGGAGCGGAGCGGCCGACGTGTTGTTCCTTCGGTGTTCGGTGTGTGTGTGTGTGTGTGTGTGTGTGTGTAATTCACCTCTTGGTCTGCTGCGGGTCTCTCTCGAGACAGCCAGCCGTTCCCCTATGGAAGAGCACAGAGCTCATAGGACAGGTAACTTTTGATTTACATGAGTATTGTGTCCTTGAAGAGGTCGCGTAAATCAAAAACAATGTAAATCAAACGAGGTAGGTTTGAAGGTTTCTATCGAAGAATAAATATTCACTCAATTCAGTGGAGAGAGAGAGAGAGAGAGAGAGAGAGAGAGAGAGAGAGAGAGAGAGAGAGAGAGAGAGAGAGAGAGAGATTATCCATATCACCGAGATATCCACTCAGGCACTCAGTCTCAGCCTCACTCGTGTGAGGAAGAAATGAGGGACACCATGAGCGACTGGCTAGTATTGGTACCGGTACCGAGCAGTCTGGTACCGGTACTGTACCGTATAGCTGGTACTGTTAGTACTGGTACTGGTACCGGTACCTGCCCACCCCTATTGTTGAGTAGCGTGACAGCGTGGGTACTGTATTGTTGTATAAACACTCGCCTGCGCCAGAACGGGCTGGGCCGACCATCAGGCCCCACCAGGAAGAAGCCTACTGGCACAATAGGCTGCAACATAAAAAAAAAGTGGCGCACGGGAAGAACTGAGCTCAGCTGTGTGGCCGCGGCGCTGTGTGAATCCAGTTGCGTGAGACATCTGGTGGCCACTCCATAAAATATCGCGTATAAGTGGAAAAAAACGTGTAAATTAAACATTTATTTGGATTTTGGACCCCACGTTATTTAAAAGACGCATAAACCAAACTCGCATAAATCGAGAGTTACCTGTACCGATCTTTGGGTAGGACTGAGACCACTCACACACAACACACCGCAACAACGAGGTCACAACTCCTTGCCTGATGTCGCGTACCTACTCACTGCTAGGTGAACAGGAGCTACATGTGAAAGAAGATAAACCCAACTTATCTTCATCCGGCCGGGGAATCGAACCCCGGTCCTTCTCGATGTCCGCAACCCTTCGTCCTCCTCACTCATCTCACTCAAGCTTTTTAAAGTTCTTTAGACGGGAGACGGACCACCTGTGCACATTACCCCGGCCCTGTATCACAACAACCTGGCTGGCGAAACAGCTGATCCCGGAGGCGGGACTCGGGACCCCGGTGGCCTATGTGTTGTCGCTGCTGTGACTTCCCACTGTGTGTATTTATCTAGTTGTATTTACCTAGTTGTGAAATTCAGGAAAAGAGCCGTACTAGGCTCGTGCTGTCCCGTCTCCATCACGCTTATTATCCAGTTTGGCTTTAAATTCATGAATCGTTTTTGCACACACAGTCTCCTCGTCAAGTCCGTTCCATGTTGTTATGCTTCTGTATGGAAAACTGTATTTCTTGATGTCTCTCCTAGTCGCTCTTCTTCAATTTCTTACCATTGCTTCTTGTCACACTTCTGTCACGTACCACTAGGTCTTCCCTGTCCAATTTCCCCAATCCCTCTTGTATCCTGTACAATGCTATTAGGTCCCCTCTCTCTCTTCTTCTCTCCAGTGTTGTTAGTGTGTGTGTGTGTGTTGACAATAATCTTTAATCCTCCTCCACCACCACCTTCTTCTCCTTCTCCTCCTCCTCCTCCTTTTGCTGCTGCTGCAGCCTCCAATCAACATTTTCCTTTCCTCACCCTTGAATTAATCCTCTGGTATGTCATCATCAGCTTTGGTTTGACCTCACAGCACCAACATGTTGTCCACCACTTCCTCATGGTATTTTGCAAAAAATAAATAAATAAATAATAAAAAAATAATAATAATAATAATGATAATAATAATAATAATAATGAATAAAGATAAAAATAGAAATAAATAAAACGATGTAGTGGACTTCACAAGTAGAAGATTGGCAAAGTAAAAACCCGCAAAGTAGGAGAACCACCACTTTATAAATGTTAATGATGATGTTGTAGCGTTTATAATTATAAAGGTTATGTTTATCATCGGCACAAGGCAACAGTCTTTTCTTGTTTGTTAGTAAGAGCATGTGTTCCTCACCAAGCCATAGACCAGTGTGTTGGGCCGTCACTTCAAGACCTGCCTTTCACCATTATTACTAGACCATTGCGCCTTTTATTCAGTAGGATAGGATGTATTTACTTTATTAGCAATTCTATAGGAGTTTTATTCTATTGGGGAGGCAGTGGCTGAGTGGTTAGTGTGCCCGTCCCGTGTTTCTCCGCATCCTGGATGATGTGGGTTCAAATCCGCCGCTACCAGCCAAGAATAAATGGCGCCTCTATAAACACTTGCCTGCACCATGATGGGTTTGGGCTGACCACCAGGCCCAACCAAAAAATCCTTCCGGCGCCATAGGCCTAGACGTAAAAAAAAAAAAGGTTTTGGCAATTTTATAAGAAGCAAGTTTTCAAACAACGGAAAAACGGTTTATCCAGTATGAGCTTCCCTCCCGTTCGTGCCGGATAAACAAGGTTCCACTGTACTGAGCAGCAACCTGGCGACAATGAGTGGTGTGGCATCTCATAACACCACGTTCGGGGGCGTCATATCCTTTTGGGTTTGTGGTTGCTGAGTGGTTAGCGTGCGGGCTGGGATTTTTTAGTCACCGCTGAGTGACCTAAGACTACCCACATGCTGTCCTGAAGACCACCCATCAACCCGGACTCTAGAAGAAACCGTCCAAGTGAATCAAGAATGAGTTCTGGGGGGCAGCATGAGCCAAGAATAAATAGCGGGACTATAAAAATTGCCTGCACCATGACAGGCTTGGGCTGATTACTGGGCCCCTGAAGAAAGCCTACTGGTGCTATAGACGAACACAAAAAAAAAGGAGGGGGCCAGGTGCCAAAAGCTCTAAATTGGTTGTTATTAGCATAAATAGAAATTTTAGATGCCTGAAATTCTGCTTACTTCAGCAAATGTAGATTAGTGTGATAAATAATATTTAGCTGCTCATAACTTTTTTCCTCATTAGTGGTATTATCTATTTCCTCTAAGATAGTTGACTCCTTTCCAATCTGATGGCAGCATTTGACAGAAGAATGTAGTAGGCATTTTTGTGAGCATGTTCATCGCTGCAAAATGCCTGAGGCATAAATAACGAGAGAAATGTGGTAGAATTTAGATCAACATGAAAAAAAATTGCTGAAATCCAGTTTCATTGCAACAGCCGACATCATGCTCACAAATATAGAGGAGTATTGTGTTATCAAGTGATGTGAACACACTGACGAAAGATCATTTATAAAGGAGATAGAAATCAAAATTTGCCAAAAAATGCCTACATTTAACCCAGTAGCAGCGGGGATCATGTTTCTTAATGATCCCTCCAAGCGAGAAAAATGAGAAAAAATCACCCCTCACACAAACCATTTCATAATATATATCAAAGCATTTGTGATCAGATTATGTATCATCTATTTTGGGGGGTTTAAATCATGGCACAAATTTGGCCCGTCGCTGCTACACGGTAAAGCCACAAATTCGGCCCGTCGCTGCTACCAGGTTAATAAAACATATTCATAAAAACACATTGATAATCCTATTGTCTTCAAACTTGATCAGGAATTCTTCATAATAATGTAGTTTATAAGGTAAAATTATCAGGCAGATAGAAACCATATTTCTAATTTCAAACAGCCCCCTTAACCCGTGGGCTTCAGCTATGGGAAAGCCGAGAAGTGGCCGAGAAACGACAAAATTACACTGCATTTTGAGACTAAGAAAAGAGCATGGAACGTACATCAGAGTACTACTCTCATAACCATAAAGCCGTTAAAAATATTTCCATTTACTCAAACTCCATTCTTTTTGGGTGGTGTTTGTTACAAAATAAACAGTCTCGTGACGTGTGGCATCTAGCTGAGAGTCGCTTGTTGTCTACTATAGGGTATTTGACAAGTGATTACTGTATGGATAGCTAATTGAGTATACCATGACTTTACAGCACCACCTATGACAAAAAAAGCCCACCTCAAGATCACTCACCTACCACAATGACCTCGGGCATTCATGGTGGGTTGCGCTATGCCACCACCGCCTATAATTAGCTCGAATTAGGTGTTTTATGGCGAGCCCTTTTTAGGGTCCACCGTGCCACAGCCACGACTCGTGAAAGCCCTGAAAAGGGTCTGTCGACGTTCTCGGGTTGACCCCTTCAACACGAGGATGTGTATACTGCGTCCTTGCGTGCCCCGTACCATATCCAAGGACACGCATACTGCATCCTGGCTCGCTTTAGCCAATATGAGTTATTTTATCTATTTATACTTACATCTCAAAATTATCAATTAATTTATATTTCTTTATGTGCACCATTTAATTCTGCATGTTTCATATGTAATACATGATTATTGTGTTGAGATTATGGCTGAAAACTTGTTGTATTCAACAGCGACATTTGAAATTTGGCGCACGTGGTGATCTCGGATACGGCGCGGGGCGCTGTTTTGGCCCGGCTGTAGTGAAGGGGTTGAGCGAGTTTCCTCGATTCGGAAAAACTTTTTTATTATTGCCAGTAGAAACTTCTGTTCCAGTAGTGATGAGCATAGTAAGAAAGTGATGTGCCATAAGTTTTATTGATATCTGATTATTATTTTTTTACATGGAAATTTTTTTTTTTTTTTTCTATCTTACAAATATTTACAGAACATTCTACTTAGCATTATACGAAAGTATGGTGTCTATGCAAACTTTTAATCTTAATTTTTTTTTCTGTTATTGGTATAGTTTTAAAAGTAGTATGAATAAATAAGTATAAAGATCACTTTTTTTGAGAAAGTTTATTTTCAATGGCATCTGTTTTAATCAAGATCAACAAAAACTCACATTTTATAAGATTAAAATCTTCCTTTATGTCCCATTATATGAAAAATGTAAATCATCACCATCATTTCATCAACGCCACGGCAGAAGAGCTTTCATCTTTCTCTATCCAGACACTCCCTCCTTGCCTGCTCAAAGTTTCTCAAAGATCTTTCCCCCCTTTCCCTAACATACTCCTGCACCCTATCCCTCCATTTCACTAGAGGTCGTCCTCTAGCATTCCCTCCCTCTATCTCACTCACATACACCCTTCTGGTCATCTTACTCTCCTCCATTCGCTCCATGTGGCCAAACCACTTTAAAGTCTGTTGCTTCACTTCTTCCACCACTCCACACTTCTTCCCTTCACCCACATGACACATTCCAAAACACTCATACACACTTTCATTACTCATTCCATCCATTCTACTCACACCACAAGCACTCCTCAAATAACTCATTTCCACTGCCTGCACTCTAGACCTCTGACTCATTCCAGGCCCATGTTTTGCTTGCATATGTGTGGGTTGGCACTATTATTGTATTTCTCAAATCCCTCTTTACCTCCATGCTCACACTTCTGCCATTCATGATTCGTCCCAAAGACCCTACCACCCTTCTTCCTTGCAATGCCCTTTCTCTTATCTCTCACTCCATACCACCATGCTTACACATAACTGATCCAAGGTACTTAAACTCATTGACCTCCTCCATTTCTTCACCATTCAAAATTATTTTGCATTCTTTTTCACATTTAATCTCTATATGGGCATACAAAATCTACAACCTCACTTCTACTTCGCTCACAAACCATCACTTTACTTTTGTTGACATTTACTTTCAGCTTTCTCCTGTTACAGACACTATCAAAAACACTGACCAGATTTTGTAGGTCACTTTCATTTTCTGCAATGAGCACCGTTTCATCAGCAAACAGTATCGAATTCAGTACCCACTTCTTTCCCTCATCGAACGGTCTTACTCCAACTTCTCCAACTTTGCCCTTAATTTCTCTAATAACATCATCCATATAAATATTGAATAACCATGGTGACGTGATGCACCCTTGTCATAAGCCCACTTTTATCTCAAAATGTACACAAAATGTAAAGCAAGTAGAAAACAACATAAGTGGTGATGAGAAATTTCCAATCAAAGAGCAACAATTCACTGAAATTCACATTTTGAAGAAATGGCATTTAAAGGTTTTACATGGGAATTTTACATAGTACGTAATAATAATCCTACAGTCATTTTGCACATATGATTTCTTCAGAATTTTATCAGCTACACTATGCATTCATTGTTTTATGTGCAAGTAAAAAAATAAAGAAAGAAAAGTGGAAAATGTTCATGCTTCTAGAAGTCGCCCTGCGTTTCCTCAAAATTTCCCTCCCCCATATCCCTCAACCTTTTAATACTGACAGTCTTTAGTCTTTTGCTCCTTGAAAGGGATATTTCCATTGACTTTTGTAGTCTTTTTTTTTCAAGTTTCACCGCCGTTCCACATTCTGAAATCCCTCCAAGGATTCCATGGTGCAAGGAACTTTTAATGTATCCTGTGTTATATTCCAAGACGGCGAAGACGCTCATGTGAAAGGCAAACTTTGTTGTTAGAGCAACAGGAAACTTAGTTTTCAAACATCTTTTCCATAGTTTGCTTTGGAATGATTCATTTTTGTTTTGTTCTCCCTTTCAAACATCGTGAGACGAGGATTCTCCCTCATCACTTCTTTCCTCTTTGATGACAATCGATTTGTGCGTTCCATGATTGCTGTTAGTGAAAACCAAAACAATAGATAATTAATAACACTTACAAGTATACAGTATGTGTGCCATACAGAAAACAAGAGGACATAACACATTGAAGAAAACAAACGCATGACCCACCTACTCTCTGCTCTAAAAGCGACTGAGTGCCTGGAACCCGTCAGCTCCGGGAGCATGGCAACGCAAAGCTGCTCAGCTACACAACATAGCTTACTGCACTATGTATTAAAAAAATAGATACCTGTAGCCTAAATAACGTATAAACAATAAATGAATGACTACTCATATGGCAACACTACACACTCAGCTGCTTGGGGCGGTGGGTTTTAAATGCGCTGGGACCTTTAAAATTTAAAAATCTCATACATCAGGCACGCCATTTAATTCTCCAAGGCCAGACGTACATGAAACCTTGGAAACCTAAAAATGATAAATTTGAGCCCACACCACAATTTGAATTGAGGAAACACCCTTAAGCATAGCTGGGCACGATAACAGAAAACCTTATTCCCGATAACTGATAACTGATAATGGAAAACCTTATCGGTGATAACCGATACTCGTTAACTGGAGACACAAATATAGGCGATAACCGACACCCGATATAAATCCAGAATTCTGATACCAGCTAGCGATAAGTCCGATAGGCGAAAACGATACTATATTGATATTTCAAATAAAAAACATAGATGAATTCAAATTTTCAGTATCTGTATTTTAGAAAACTTACATAACCTGAAAACCACACGTTGACACGTAGCCTACATATGGACGGTAATACTAGAAACGCCTGAACCGGTGTCGTGTTATTTGGCTTTGCTTGTGTTTATTTTGGCTTTTGTTTACAAACACTGGTCTCGTGAACTGCGCATGCTCAGACCAGCAAGCATAGATTTGTACAGTCTCACAAAGCTTTTTAACCGTAATTAAGAGTTGCTGGAGGGCTGAATCAGACATACAGTACCACTACCACCATCCCTGCTGTTTCGAGAACGACACTCTGTACGAGTTGTATTCATATGAACAGAGTGTCGTTCTAAAAACAGCGAGGATGGTGGTACTGTATGTCTGATTCAGCCTTCCAGCAACTCTTAATTACAGTTAAAAAGCTTTGTGAGACTACAGGGCTACGCTTACTTGTCTGAACATGCGCAGTTCACGAGAGACCAGTGTTTGTAAACAAAAGTGCCAGCTTTTGACGATGGGTCACCAAATAACACAACACCGGGTGCCTTCAATACCATGGCATGCTCACAAACAAATATGGAATATCAAATTTGAGGCAGTGAATAATGATTTTGGGGGCAAAGTTAAATGATTTTTCTCTTTGATATATTGATTTTTTTGTCTAACATAAAAAATAACCTAGTGTTTTAATGTTGATGATCTAAGTATGAAATCTCTTCACCGAAGATATTTCATACCCCAAAGTTTTTTCATACAACACCAGGCGCCCGGGCCACGCATGCACAGTAGGGAGGAGACAACGTTTTTTTTTTTCTGAGGCGGAAAAAAGTAGCGATTATCGCTAGTTTGGTTGCAAAAGTAACGAAGATACCGATATATATTTAAATAAGTAGCGGATGGCCGATAACCCAATTTTGTTATCAGCAATAAAGTATCGCGATAACTTATCGTGATAACCCCCAGCTATGCCCTTAAGTACCTGAAGCTAAAAAAGAAAATGGCAGAGCCTTTGTGGTGAGTACCCAACAGTACAGTGAGATTTTAATGACTACATATTTGTAAAAAGTTTACTGAAAATACAGTGCAGTTTACAGTATGTGTAGTTAATTTATAATGCCACTTATGGTATTTCATGCTTCTTTATGTATCGGATGAATTGGGGGGATGAACTGTACATGTGGATGTAATGTACAGAGGCTCCCATGGCCACATTTATAGGTTTAGAATTGTTTCCCTCTTACACATATTAGCGAAAACAGGTGCACACAGTTGAGCAATGACGGTATTGGAGGGGGATGCTTGGCTGAATTTTGAGTTTTTTTTTTTTTTTTTTTTTTTTTTTTTTTTTTTTTTTGTGTGTGTGTGTGTGTGTGTGTGTGTGTAGTATTTTGGCAAAAATTAATGATCTCTGGTGTCCATGAAAACATCAGGAGTGTGCTGATAAGGCACAGAGTACTGGGATATGTCTTGATATGAGGAAATAAAATGATGAAAGTGAACTCCAATGTCACAGGATGACACGAGTTCTTGTTTAAATATAAATGGCATCGTATGGATGATCCGTACAGTGGGATTTTAAATATCCGGAGTGTCCACACTTTAAACAAACAATTTGTGCTTATTGTATCCGTGTACATGATAATGAAAGTGTTACAAGTCATGTAATCCATGACAGTGACACATGTGAGTAATGATTTCATTCATTTACTCATAATCCTTTAAGTTATTTTACCAGTATGTTTCAACTGTTTTGTAACGGAACTAAACTATTGATAGCTACACTTAACTAAGGAGGTCCATATCCCATAAACATCCTTTGACCTTTATCTGAAGTATCAGTTGAGTAATTAGAAATCATACAATATTTATTCCACATGGAGGCGCCCCAGTAAATTATGTAGCCAAAATAATTGGTTGTGGTGAAAAGTCTACTAGGGTCTTCAAAGTCTCATACCTCAGAAAATCAATGAAAATTGGTAAGGGAAGCACCTTCATCTTCCCAGAAATAGAGGACATTGGTGATGTAACACCTGACCAAGTGATAGGGGTCTTGCTGCCCCCTATGTTAGCACCAACTCCGAGGCCGAGGCGTTTGATCAAATTGCAAATTCACTAACAACATACAATACCAGATAAATGAATCCTTTCAGAATGGATAAAGCTCTTTTAATGTAATTTTGTTCTGTAAATTAAATGAATCTGTTGCTTAGTTATCACATTTACATTTTTGCATGAAATAACTGTTAAGTTATGCTTCCCTCCTGGAGAGGTGCAGGAGCAATCCAGTGACATAATACAGTATGTAGGATAAAGAAATCCATTATAACATATGTTATGGCAATTACTTATGAAAAAAAACTTTCCTGGCACTTCTAATGGTAATCAAATTTCATTATTTTAACTTATCCTTTGAAATTCTTTATCTTACCTTATACATAATCATTATTAATGAAGCTTACCTTAAAATCATATTTAGGGTCCAGTTAAGGAATTTTGTTGCTATTAAGAAACTTTACCTTCATTTGAATTTTATATGATTTTCTACTTTTCGATAACTATAGCCGTACGGATCATCCATCTGTGGACGATTGTACAATTTGAAGAAAAAAAATTTTGGCCTATGTTTCACCTACTTGTAGAATGTTTCCAGAGTTATGCCTTATACACAGTGTAGTTAAAAGGTTATATTTTGTCATGCGTAAAAAAGTTTTCAGTTTTGACTTTTTTTTTTTTTCAACTTTTTGAAGAAAAATCGTACAGATCATCCCCGACTCACCCTACGTTTTCCTTTCCTTAACCTGGTTGCAGCGGGAATCATGTTTCTTAATGGTCCCTCCAAGCGAGAAAAATGAGAAAAAATCACTCCTCACACAAACCACTTCATAATATATATCAAAGCATTTATGATCAGTTTATGTATCATCTTTTTTGGGGGGTTTAAATCATGGCACAAATTTGGCCCGTCACTGCTACACAGTAAAGCCACAAATTTGGCCCATCACTGCTACCGGGTTAAAAGTAAAAAAAGTTACATTTTGAATGATTGTTCAGCTGATGTTAAATAAATTTATTTAACAGATATTGTGAAGGAAGACATGGCCGAGACTCTCTGCCGTCTGAGGGAATACTGTGGTAAGATTCCCACTCAGGCTGAAGCAGCTGCTGAGCGTTGCATACAGGTATGTTTTGTCTAATATTGGTATTAGTTATATTTTACACTGTTTATGAAATCACATCGTTGGCCTATTTGGTTAATGGTTGATTGTGTCATCACTGTCATCCCTTACTAAGGCTCTATGATAGATATGCATTAAAACATGATGCAAGTATAATTATTGCTATGTATATTTGCAGCTAAGCAATGGATGGAGCTTCCCTAGTCTTGTCTTGGCCCTCTCCAGCTATATAGAACAGTGCACAGCTCGTCTGGCCCAAGCTGCACGACATGTACAGAAGCAAAAGTCTTCCATTATTGATGACTGGACTGTATTTACTATTTGCCTCAACCTTATCCAAGCTGCAGGTTTGTCAACATTATTATTTTTAAGTAGACTAAGCACTCACATCCAGACTTATGAGATGGTGTTTTTTTCCACATCACCCCTCTCATAACTTAGGTAATCATTTCCCTTCCAGTAAAACTAAACATTAATAGTTTTCCACCTAAAACAGCCACATACTTATTTAAAATGCTCCTTATCCCAGTGGCAGCGACGGGCCAAATTTGTGGCTTTACCATGTAGCAGCGACAGGCCAAATTTGTGCCATGATATAAACCCCCCAAAATAGATGATACATAATCTGATCATGAATGCTTTGATATATATTATGAAATGGTTTGTATGAGTGATGATTTTTTCTCATTTTTCTCGCTTAGAGGGACCATTAAGAAACATGATCCCCACTGCTACCGGGTTATAATACATGAACTAATCTTGCAATAGTAATTTGACAGTACACTTTTGGTCACCATAAACACCAGAGAGTAGTTCAGCATGCTCTCTAAAGACAGATCCTCTCTCTTTCCACACCACACTACATTCACTCAACATACACACCTTTTCCCAAAATTTGAAATTCAAAATGGCGCACCAAAACAGTGCCTCGGAGTCCCCGCCTGGGGTGGCGGGGGACCACAAACTACCCCAGGGAGGACTCCCCTTCCAGCTGCTGACTTGAGAGGTGTCCTGATAACTCCTCGAACCTATTTCTTATCAATTTCGGCAACATTCGTGTTCTTCGTTCTAAGCTTCATTCTGTGGAACACCATCTCTCCTCTAAACCTCCCCTTCTCTTCCTCACTGAAACACAGGTTTCTGAGGCTACTGACAGCAATCTCTACTCTGTTCCCTCCTACTATCTTTATCCTAAATTTCAATCCAAAGCTGAATGTTGCGTCTATGTGCGCAATGACATCACTTGCTCTCGTGCCCACGACCTTGACTTCTGAAATTTCATTTTATTACTAAATACATCTGTGCTTTTTATCTCTCACCTAACTACTAACTATGTAAAATTCTTTGACTACTTGAACTCTAAAGTGGAGCACATCTTTACCCACTCTCCCTTCTCTGAAATCTCTATCTTAGGAGATTTCAATGTTCACCACCAGCTTTGGCTTTCATCCTCTTTCACTGACCAGCCTGGTGAACAAACCTACAACTTTGCTCTCCTCAACGATCTAGAGCGGTTGGTTGGTTCAGCACCCTACGCATAATCCAGACTGTCTTGGAGACCGGCCCAACATACTAGACCTCTTCCTTACCTCTAACCCTTCTGCTTACTCTGTCAAACTGTTCTCTCCGTTGGCCTCCTCTGATCACAACCTTATTTCTGTATCCTGTCCTATCGCTCCTGTACATCCTCTGGACCCACCAAAGAGGCGATGCTTCTGGCATTTTGTTTCAGCTCGGTGGGACGACCTGAGGATGTACTTTTCCAATTTCCCATGGAATGATTACTGCTTCCAGGAGAGAGACCCCTCTGTGTGTGCCCAGCGCATCACAGAGGTGATTGTCTCTGGAATGGAGGCATACATTCCACGTTCTTTCTCTACTCCTCATGCTAAAAAGCCTTGGTTTAATCACGCTTGTTCTCGTGCTATTAAAGATAGAGAGGCAGCTCACAAAAGGTACCAGAGCCTTCGAACTCCCGCTAACCATGATCTTTACATTTCCGCCCGGAATCGTGCCAAATCTGTTCTTTGACTTACCAAAAGCTCTTTCATCCATAGCAAATGTCAAAACCTTGCTTTTTCTAATTCTTCCCGTGACTTCTGGCACCTAGCCAAAAATATCTCCTCAAATTTCACTTCATCCTCTTTCCCTCCTCTTTTTAACCCTGATGGCAGCACCGCCCTCTCATCTATCTCTAAGGCTGAACTCTTTGCTCAAACTTTCTGTAACAACTCCACTCTGGACGATTCTGGGCATATTCCTCCTACTCATCCCCCCGCTGACTCCTTTATGCCTGTTATTAAGATTCTTAAAAATAATGTTTTGTATGCCCTCTCTGGCCTCAACTCTCAGAAGGCTTATGGACCTGATGGAGTGCCTCCTATTGTCCTTAAAAACTGTGCCTCCATGCTGACACCCTGCCTGGTCAAACTCTTTCGCCTCTGCCTATCAACATCTACCTTTCCTTCCTGCTGGAAGTATGCCTTTGTACAGCCTGTGCCTAAGAAGGGTGACCGTTCCAATCCCTCAAACTACCGCCCAATAGCTTTACTTTCCTGTCTATCTAAAGCTTTTGAATCAATCCTTAACCGGAAAATTCAAAAGCATCTTTCCACTTCTGACCTTCTATCTGATCGCCAGTATGGGTTCCGCAATGGGCGTTCTACTGGTGATCATCTTGCTCATCCTTTCTTAGCCGTTTCGATGAAACTTTCTCAGTTGCGCTAGACATATCGAAAGCTTTTGATAGAGTCTGGCACAAGTCTTTGCTTTCTAAACTGCCCTCTTATGGTTTTTATCCTTCTCTCTGTTCCTTTATCTCCAGTTTCCTTTCTGGCCGTTCTATCTCCGCTGTAGTAGACGGTCACTGTTCTTCCCCTAAACCTATCAACAGTGGTATTCCACAGGGCTCTGTCCTATCACCCACTCTCTTCCTGTTATTCATCAAGGTGCGAGGGCGATTCGTCCCCGGGTGAAATGTCCCGGTTGATTCACCCCTGGGTTATTCATCCCTGGAGGATTGGTCCCCTTGGGTGATTCGTTCCCTTGGCTGTATTTTCACCACATTAGTTACGAAACTCCATTAATACTCAGAAGAGAACAACTAGAATATCTAAAATAACTTTAAAGTATGAGCCACGGCACGAAGGAAGCGAATCTTTTCATTTGGATCATATTTTTCAATGAGACTTTTGATGTTCTTAGTAACAGTTGTTGGCTTATATACTGATCCAGACTGTTCAAACTTAATCCTTTTCTCATTTGCAAGAACTTCTTCCTTTTTCAGTCCTTTGATAAGACACCAAAGGTTAGGGTGGTTTGCATTACAGAACTTTGAAGGGCATTGTGGAAGCCCTCCAAGTTGTTGTTGGTGTGAGGTTTATCTTGGAGGGCTCTGTCACGCACATTCCAACCAGCAATTTTAAACCTGGGAACCACAACCTTTCTCTGAACCAATGTAATTTACAGCAAAGTAATTAATAAGTTCTTGAGGCAAATCATCATCATCAACAAGCTCTTCAAAACCACCCACTACATCCTGTATTGGCAAGAAAGCTAAAGCAGGGAAACAACGTATTTTCAAAGCATACTCATCCTCACGATGGTACCTTTGCAGCAGAAATACAATGATTAGCCTCACAGGTTATGATATTACAGGTTGAGAATCCCTTATCCAAAATTCCTGGGACCAAAAGTGTTGTGGATTTCAGATTTTTTCGAATTTCAGAATATTTTTTATTTGAATCTAAATAAAGTGAAAACTGAAATAGGGGATTATTCACGAGAGGGTTACCTACTGATTTAGAGATGCGGCTCACAGAGGCTCAACCTGCTCACTGTTTCTATATTTTATTCACCGCTCACAAACGTCACAAGTGGACAAACTAGAACAAAACCAGGCAAATTAATGTTTTCCTGCTGTTTTTTTTTTTTTTTTTTTTTTTTTTTTTTTTTTTTACAACAAAGGAGACAGCTCAAGGGCACATAAAAGGAAACAATAATAAAAAAAAAAGCCCGCTACTTGCTGCTCCTAAAAAAGAACCAAAAGAGGTGGCTGAAAGAGAGGTCAATTTCAGGAGGAGAGGTGACCTGATACCCTCCTTTTGAAAGAGTTCAAGTCGTAGGCAGGAGGAAATACAGATGTAGGAAGATTGTTCCAGAGTTTACCAGCGTGAGGGATGAAAGAGTGAAGATGCTGGTTAACTCTTGTATAAGGGGTTTGGAAAGTATAGGGATGAGCATGAGTAGAAAGTCATGTGCGGCAGGGCCACAGGAGAAGGGGGGAGGCATGCAGTTAGCAAGTTCAGAAGAGCAATCAGCATTACCCCAGTGTGCATTCTTATTGAACACCAGAACAACTTATTTCTGCAAGGAAGTATTTCTTGCAACACCAACCCGCGTATAGTGGACTGCCTCTGCCATGTCCCATCCTGCAATGCGTTACATATATCCGCCGCCCCCACACTGCGTGCCGAATAAATTTAAACTAATCAAACCTAACTTTACGTACACCATTTGTTCTGTATTTAGCTCTCTGAATGGTTAAGCAGGTAAAATTCAGTACTTTAAAACTGTAGTGAGTGCATTTTTCAGTGAACCACAAAACCAGTCCATAAAATTATGTTTTTCAAGGGTCGTCCTGAAATATGTGTACAGTATGCTTCGTAACATCCCTCCTCCCTTCCTCCTGCCTTCACCAGCAGCGGGTAGCGGCTGTCAGTCATGGCAGGCTGGAGAAATTTTAGGGTTGCCATCTGTTCCTTAAAATATGGATTCGTTATGTATTGGAGAATGGGATGTTTCATTCCTTATTTTTTTTAGCTCAAGGTGACACCCCTAACTGAGACTCTATTCCCATTGTTTTCCACTTTGAGCACTCTCATCTTGCTGCAAACAAAAAGAACCCACGCTCACATCTTCGACTTGTACAAAGAGACAAGTCAGTCCTCGTATAAAGACCGACTTGGTCGGCTAGGCTGACGTCAGATGATAGTCGGTTCATCGGCATCCTCCCCTCCCCTTCATGAGCCGTCACCCAGCAAGGGTCTGTGGTCAAGCACGTATGTCCCTCCGAGGAGGGACATACGTGCTTGACCCTGACAGTCTTCATATAGTTCGTGTCCCCACACATGAGGTGGCAAAAAAAAAAAAAAGTCATGTCAACATTAAAAAACTTTTGGATTTTGGAGGTTTCTGGATTTTGGAATTTCGGATAAAGGATTCGCAACCTCTACTACTGCACAAATTAAATATTTGTTTGACAAGGTACAAGGAAAACCACTTTCTCAACATGGCACTTCATACTTTCAGGAGAATTAGTGATGGCAATAGAGAGCATGGAACACTCCTTGGCTACCCGCTTCACTACTGTGGCTACAAAGTTCACCTGGCATGCTGTCACCCCCTTCACACCAACTCCAGATCTTCTTCTTTCACCTCAAGCTACAATCCAGTTGAAGAACTTAGTTATGAAGGTAGTGGGTAAGTATCCGTGTAATATATTTCTTTTAACCCTCTCGCGCACAATAACGCGTCTCGCGTCATCAAGGGTAAAAAGGTCCTGGCGCACAATGACGAGGAACGGTCATAAAAGTTTAAAAAATTGATTGAAAATTAAGTTTTCAGTGAAAGTTCGTCAAATTTGGGAGCATCATTTGTTAGGATAAGTTTCTTTATGGTAACATATGGCAACTTTTCTAAGGAGCGTAGATGAGGAGCGTGGAGCGATTTTTAGTTGTTACCCTACTCTGATGGGAAAGGAAAACATACAGTTTTCTTGGTGTAACTCTGGAACTACAGGGGGGTCGCCTGATATGCGAACCACCTCATATGCGACCTCCTTCCTCCCTCCCTCCCCCCCTTGGGGGGTGGAGCACGTGGGAGCGGTGACTTGACTCGGTAGTAAGAGAAAAGTTTTTTTTTCATTCATTTCATGTTCCCGACTTCGCTAACATCCATTTCCTACCAAATAATGAACTTGCTGTTACTCACTTCCCGAAGGAAGGGAAATAAACAATGGCGCAATCTGGCAACTCTACTCTGTGAGACGGCTCCACGTGTTCTCTTCATCAGTACGTCTAAAGCAGCCATTGCTCTCACAAGCTGTGTCTGTGCTGTGTGCAAGCTAGCCTGTGGGCTATTGTTGTTGCTGTTGTTGTTATTATGGCGCCTCCAAAGAACTCGAAAAAGCAGTTTATTACATTGGAAAATGTGGCTGACCGCCCATATACCATTATTTACATGATTTTTAAGGTTCCTAATATGTGAATTTGCGATATGCGAGGCTTTGAACCGCCCATATTCTCGCATATTAGACGACCCCCCTGTAATAGGCGTGTTAGCATTTTGAGGATACCATAAGAATCCTCACTAAATTCTGCTTTGAAACATATATTCGGCTAAAAAAAGTTGGCCCACAAAATTTCGAGCTAGCGAGTGGGGAAGAGTTGGTACTTAGGATTTATTGTCTACAATACTCTATACAGAGACTTGAAATGAGTTTGTATTGTTTATTTTCCTCTATTTTTTTTTGCGCATGTTCTAGTACAAGTCTTTATGAAGACATTGATACCAAATTTTTGGGGGTACGATATATCTGTGAGGGTAAAATACGTCTGGGAATGTAGAGTATCACGGCGGCAAAAAAAGGGCCGGTCGGGCCTGAGAAATGCAAGGTGAGTGGAACAGAAACTTATTGGAAACTTACGGTCCGCGAAAGGGTTGATATTTATTTTTTAGATTAATTCCTCTTACTAGCAGTCTTTTACCTCAAATTCTGCCACAGTGTTGCATCTCTTTCTATCTTCTATCAGTATTTTCATGCTGACTGCTCTTCTGAACTTCCTAACTGCATGCTTCCCCTCATCCCAAGAGGGTCATGTGGCATGTGCAATGGGGCATTGCACATGACACATGACCCTCTTACTCATCCCTATTCTGACCAAATCCCTAATGCAAGAATCAATCAGCATCTTCATTCTTTTATCCCTTTCACTGGAAAACTCTAGAACAGTCTTCCTTTGTCTGTACAGGTAACTCTCGATTTACGCAAGTTTGGTTTACGCGTTTTTTAAATAATGCGGGGTCCAAAATCCAAAGAAATGTTTAATTTACACGTTTTTTTTCACTTATACACGATATTTTATGGAGTGGCCACCAGATGTCTCACGCAACTGGACTCACATGGCGCTGCGGCCACACAGCTGAGCTCAGTTCTTCCCGCATGCCACTTGAACAACAATACAGTACCCACGCTGCCACGCTACTCAACAACAACAACACCCTCACTGTTGTACTACCATGAGGGGAAGGGCAGCCAGAGGAGGAATCACGAGAGGGAGAGGAGTCAGAGTGATACAGTAGGCAATAAAGGTACAAACCTACCTCTTGTTTGATTTATTGTTTTTTATTTACGCCACCTCTTCAAGGACACAATACTTGCGTAAATCGAGTTACCTGTATTTCTTTCTGCCTATGACCTAAACTCTTTCAAAAGGAGTTATAAGACACCTCTCCACCCAAAATTGACCTCTCTTCTGGCCCTTCATTCTGTTTTCTTTTGTTGGTGCAGCATATAGCAGGCCTTTTTATATTAGCATCAGGTGCATAACATAGTGTTACACCACCGGCCCGCACACAACACTCCAAGCACGGGCAAGTGGTGTGCCTCAGCCCCAGACCACCACTCACAGGTCGTGAACCAGGCGGTAGCTCTCTCCACTCTTCCTCTCTGCGGCGTGGCTCGCTTCCTCCTCCCTACCGCGATGCACCCCACGCCGCCATCACACAGCCCTCTGTGCCCCAACTAGCACCCCCACACACAAACAACATAAATACACTCAAAAATACCCCCCTGGTATAACAATAGGTATTAAATTAAAACTAGTAACATCCATTAAATATGGATCTTGGGACTGTGCAATGCCTTACAGTAAGATAAAGGTAAAAGGGGGGTATACACCGTAGCTGCAGATGGTTTCAGTTCTCATTTCCATCTCATTGGCCCTGAAGCCATTATCCCTGGATATAGGTGTACCAGGTGTGCTATCCCAGTTACCACAGACTACCTTTCCCAGGTTTTCCAAGGCACTCATAGAACAGCCCAAAGGATAAAATGAAAAGCTGGATGGACTGTGTGTGTGTGTGTGTGTGTGTGAGAGAGAGAGAGAGAGAGAGAGAGAGAGAGAGAGAGAGAGAGAGAGAGAGAGAGAGAGAGAGAGAGAGAGAGAGAGATTTACATAGATTGGCATATGCATTTACACTCAGACCACAGTCATCACATCGACCCTGTGGTCCAGACTGGCAGTCTGTCTTTAAACCTAAGTGAAATTATATAAAATCAAATGGCCACCAAGACTTTGCATTTTTACTTTAGCAGACATTAACCCCTAAAGGGCAGGTGTCCCCAGGCAGAAATTTGATTGGTTTCCATAAAAGGGCGAGCACCCCACACGTGGACTTTCCATTTTCTTTTATTTTCCTTGTTTCTTCATGGCATTTGCTATTGTCCTGCATCTGAAATACTCTACAAGTATCCCACATATATCACGGCAATGGCTATCGCGAATCTCCTATATCACAGTGGAATAAAAAACTACACTTTTTGGGCACCGTGTACATTTCTCATCAGGCCCGGATTAAGCTTGCATTGGGCCCTACGCCACCCACAGTTTTGGGCCCCCCCCCTTTTAATAAATTAGGCAAGATCTGGACAATTTCATATTTTATTGAAACATCAGAATGAATTAATGATACAATATATTTAATACAGATTCTCATCATCTTTATATTCTGTATTAGCAGCATACATACCATACTTATGTACATAGGTACCTATAGCAGCTATACCAATGCCCATTTTCTTGATTTCTCTTGTGAAAACCATTCAGTGATGGTTTCAAATGTCATTGAGGAGGTGACATAATTTTCACTTGACATAATAGACAAAGCATTCAGTCGTTTTTGAGTCAGTGTTGAATGAAATCTGTTTTTGATCAAAGACAGTTTGGAAACTGATAATGATGATGATAATAATAATAATAATAATAATAATAATAATAATAATAATAATAATAGAGAAGAAAAAAAGGCAAAATACAAACATCGCCATCACCACTGCTTCTACTACTTCTACTACTACTACTACTACTACTACTACTACTACTTCTACTTCTACCACTACTACTACTTCTACCATTACTACTACTACTACTACTACAACTACTTCTACTTCTACCACTACTACTACAGGTAACTCTCGATTTATGCGAGTATTGCGTTCTTGGAGAGGTCGCGTAAATAAAAAACAATGTAAATCAAACAAGAGGTAGGTTTCTGTCGAAAAATAAATACCGTATTTTTCAGCGTATAGCGCGCACCTTTTTCTCAAAAAAATGCCTGAAAGTTTAGCCCTGCGCCTTGTACGCCGAATGTACAAATTTTTAATGATTTTTTTCTTCTTTGGGGTGTTTTTAAGGGTCTATTTTTTGTCTTATCCAATAACAACGGCAAACTTACCTTTATCATTGTATATAATCCTTCATAGTCCGTAGCTGTCTTATAATATGTTACCATAGAATACAGGGCGATCTAATAACTACTATACAAAAATCGATGGAGGATTGCCCATGCCTTGCTGTTATCCCGTTTTTCCGTTGGGCGCCATATGTATGATCTTGATCTTGATGTCACAGGTGGCTTGATTGTATAACTAAGGAGCAGTACAAGCTACATAAAAAATCATATTGGAAAAAATATCCATGTGTTCATTATTAATTATTAATATTAGTGAGAATAATGGGGTAAATATGATATCAGAAACTGTACATCATGAGTCTTGTACGAGGAGATATTTCGCGCAATACCAGCCAGGCCGCCATTTGCATTGTTTACAAACCACACAACCACACCCATACAGCAAACAGCTGCATGGCGCGTGTCACCAGAAACGTGTGAATTGTGTCTTGCCTAGTTCTCTGTCATAACCTACGAGTGATGGTGGGAATAATATGCTTATTCACTTCATTCAGTGGAGAGAGAGAGAGAGAGAGAGAGAGAGAGAGAGAGAGAGAGAGAGAGAGAGAGAGAGAGAGAGAATATCCATATCACCGAGATATCCACTAAGGCACTCAGTCTCAGACTCACTCGTGTGAGGAAAAAAATGAGGGACACCATGAGTGGCTAGCTAGTATTGGTACCGGTACCGAGCAGTCTGGTACCGGTACTGTACCATATAGCTAGTACCGTTAGTACCGGTAACTGCCCACCCCTATTGTTGAGTAGCGTGGCAGCGTGGGTACTGTATTGTTGTTCAAGTGGCGCGCGGGAAGAACTGAGCTCTGCTGTGTGGCCGTGGCGCTATGTGAGTCCAGTTGCGTGAGACATCTGGTGGCCACTCCATAAAATATCGCGTATAAGTGGAAAAAACGTGTAAATTTTTTTTTT
This sequence comes from Eriocheir sinensis, assembly GCF_024679095.1. Lineage (NCBI taxonomy): Eukaryota > Metazoa > Arthropoda > Malacostraca > Decapoda > Varunidae > Eriocheir > Eriocheir sinensis. The sequence continues at coordinate 1,138,332 of NC_066539.1, forward strand.
TTGGGGGGGGGATTTTGGACCCCGCGTTATTTCAAAAACGCGTAAACCAAACTCGCGTAAATCGAGAGTTACCTGTACTTCTACCACTACTACTACTACTACTACTACTACTGCCACTACTACTACTACAAATACTACTACTATCAATACTACCACACAACCACTACCACTACTATGTCTACTATTACTACAGTAAACCCCGCTTAACCCTTTCATTGCTAAACGCTTGCAGCAGGCGTTAGGCGTATTTGCTGGTGGCGCTAAACGCTCGCTGCGGCCTCCAGCCGCACTCAAATCTCCCGCGTATGAGAGTGTTCCAACACTAATTCTCACAACACAGGATTGCCAATCAAGTGGGTTCTTCACTAAATTTGGTGGAAAATCATGTCAGCCCAGCACGGCAAATCTACGGACAAGCAACTGATGGATGTTAATTGTTGACCAATATAGCAACATTTTTGCATAGCTTCACTTATCACATGACTGATATTTTGACCAAATAGTTGTAAATTTTGCAGTTAGCAATACTGCCCTGCCAGCACCCCATCATCAAGAGATCTACAGTAGTTGCCTTACAGCAAACCGTCACGCACGTATAAATGTACGTCTTCACAGGCAACACCCCCTGAATGTGCCTGTACTTTCGAAGGAGAGGCTTACATTACTGAATTGTATAGATCTTGGCCTCCTCTTTCCAATGGTGTTTTTGTTTTTTAGCTGTGATGAATAGTTTTTGAGATACAGCGGTTAAAAGAGCGAGCACTAGCGTCACTTGCTGGTGGTTCTAAAAGCTCGCTGCGAGCGCCAGTCGCACTCACAGCAAAAAACACCCCCTGAACGTGTCTGTACGTTCGCAGGAGAGGTTTACATAACCGAATCTTATAGATCTTGGCCTCCTCTTTCCAATGGAGTTTCTGTTTTGTAACTGTGATGAATATTTCTTGAAATATAGCAGTTAAAAGAGATCCCCTTCCCCTGCTGGGGTGCCCGAGTGCGCCTGAGGGATAGTCTCGTTGCGAGCGCTTAGCAATGAAAGGGTTAAGTCTGACCCAAATAAGCCAGATAAGTCGAACACTTTCAGGATTTTTTATTTATTTATTTATTTATTTATTTATTTATTTATTTATTTTTTTTTTTATTTATTTATTTTTTTTGTTTGGATTGAGTAATCTTAAGCCACTCGGCTCATATACTGGCTAAAATACCCCTGATAGCTCTTAAGGCGGACACACACTATACGATGCGGCCTGTCCAGCGGCCGAAAGTGGGCGGAGCATCGTCGGCTGGATGAAGCATACACACTATGAGGTGGCCTCACGGAATACTGGGCAGCGGCCGTCACTCTGAGCCCCACCGCCGCAGCGATGACATGAATGAACAAATGAATGACAAACATGAATGGCCCTTGTACAGATCTCTAAAACTGATCCAAAAATCTTTATCTATCCAAACGTCAGACATCGTGGAGCGTAGAAGATGTGTGCACCATGGCTTCAGTGTCGTTCTGATAATTCCCACCTCAAGGCCATGCCGCAAGGTGACACACGCTGTTTGACACTGCCTAATTCAATAGTCTTAATTTAATCCATTCTATGTATTCACACTCCTGTATGGAAAACTGTACTTCTTTATGTCTTTCAAACAAAACTCCTTCCTCAATTTCTTACTGTGTCCTCTTAGTTGCCTCCTCTCTTCCATCTTGATTAAAATCATTTCTATCCAACATGTCCATTCCACTTGTATGCCTGTATGTATGACGCAATCAGGTCACCTCTCTCTCTTCCTTCTTAGCCGTTTCGGTGAAACTTTCTCTGTTGCGCTAGACATATTGAAAGCCTTTGATAGAGTCTGGCACCAGTCTTTGCTTTCTAAACTGCCCTCTTTCGGATTCTATCCCTCTCTCTGTTCCTTTATCTCCAGTTTCCTTTCCGGCCGTTCTATCTCTGCGGTGGTAGACGGTCACTGCTCTTCCCCTTAACCTATCAACAGTGGCGTTCCACAGGGCTCTGTCCTATCACCCACTCTCTTCCTGTTATTCATCAATGATCTTCTTTCCATAACAAACTGTCCTGTCCACTCATACGCCGACAACTCCACTCTGCATTATTCAACTTCTTTCAGTAGAAGACCCTCTCAACAAGAAGTACACAACTCCAGACTGGAGGCTGCAGAATGCTTAACCTCAGACCTTGCTATCATTTCCGATTGGGGCAAAAGTAACCTTGTGTCCTTCAATGCCTCAAAAACTCAATTTCTCCACCTATCAACTCGACACAATCTTCCAAACACCTATCCCCTATTCTTCGACAACACTCAGCTGTCACCGTCTTCAACACTAAACATCCTCGGTCTATCCTTAACTCAAAATCTCAACTGGAAACTTCACATCTCCTCACTCGCTAAATCAGCTTCCTCGGGGTTGCGCGTCCTGTATCGTCTCCGCCAGTTCTTCTCCCCCGCGCAGTTGCTATCCATATACAGGGGCCTTGTCCACCCTTGTATGGAGTATGCATCTCACGTGTGGGGAGGCTCCACTCACACAGCTCTTCTGGACAGAGTGGAGTCTAAGGCTCTTCGTCTCATCAGCTCTCCTCCTCATACTGATAGTCTTCTACCTCTTAAATTCCGCCGCGATGTTGCCTCTCTTTCTATCTTTTATCGATATTTCCACGCTGACTGCTCTTCTGAACTTGCTAACTGCATGCCTCTCTCCCCTCCCGCAGCCCCGCTGCACACGACTTTTTACTTATGCTCATCCCTATACTGTCCAAACCCCTTATGCAAGAGTTAACCAGCATCCTCACTCTGTCATCCCTCACGCTGGTAAACTCTGGAACAATCTTCCTTCATCTGTATTTCCTCCTGCCTACGACCTGAACTCTTTCAAAAGGAGGGTATCAGGACACCTCTCCTCCCGAAATTGACCTTTCTTTCGGCCGCCTCTTTTGATTCTTTTTTGGGAGCAGCGAGTAGCGGGGTTTTTTTTTTTTTTTTTCTATTTTTTTTGTGCCCCTGAGCTGTCTCCTTTGTTGTAAAAAAAAAAAAAGTGTTGGTAGCCCCAGCTCCCCCAATCCAGTCTCGTATGACAGACTTGATAGTTCTGGTACTGTACCATCTTAGTTGCTATTTTTTTTAATCCTTTCAAGTTTCCTTATGTCCTTTTTCTTGTGGGGTGACCAAACTAATGATGTATACTCTAACTTTGGTCTAATCAATATTGTTATTATTTTCTTCATCATGTCCCCATCCAGGTAGTGAAATGCCACACTAATAGAGATAGAAACGGAGGAGGAAGGAAGTGAAGAGGATGAATCACATAAAAGAAACAGGTTAAACTATTGGAAGGCAGACGTGGAAATATTATGGAGAGCTGGACTGGGAGGAGCTAATGGGAACAAGTGAAGTGCAAGAAAAGTATGATATTTTCATGGAGGCGTATAAAACAGGGGTTAAGAAGTTTGTACCAGAATACAGACCTAAAGAAAAGGGAAAAAAGGACTGGTTTAATGCAAGGTGTGCTAAGGCAAAAGAAAAAAGAGACAAAGCATGGAAAAGATTAAAAAGAAATAAAAACCAAAGGAATAAAGAAGATTTTAAGGTAGCGAGAAATGAATACATGAAAATAAGGAACGAAGAAGAAAAGGGATATGAAAATGATATTGTGGAAAAGTGCAAAGAACAACCTAAACTATTTTATAGATTCATAAATGGTAAGATTAAACCAAGAGAAGCAATTGAAAGACTGAGCGATGGGAATGTGACAATCGATGAACCTAAAGACATGGCGGAGCTACTAAACAAAAAGTTCCAGCAACTTTTTACTAATGAATCAATATTTAATGAGCCACAAGAAAACAAGATAAATGTTCATATGGAAGAAGTTACAGTAAATAAAGAGGAGATGTATGAATTGTTGGGGGAGCTGGAAGAGAGAAAAGCTGTAGGACTGGATGGAGTCTCAGGGTATATATCGAAAGAATGCAGAAATGAGCTGATTAAGCTGATATATGACATCATTAAATGCTGCTCAGTAACAACTGGTACAGTGCCTAAGGAGTGGCGGAGGGCCGAAGTGGTCCCCATATACAAAAATGGAAGGAAGGAAGAACCCCTGAACTACAGACCCGTATCACTGACCAGTGTAGTATGTAAAATATGTGAGAAGGTGATAAAGAAACAATGGATGCAGTTTTGAGAGGAGCAGAATTTAATCACAAGTAAACAGTATGGATTTAGAAAAGGGCGCTCATGTGTGACAAACTTACGTAGCTTTTACTCAAGAGTGACAGGTAAAATACAGGAAAGGGACGGATGGGTTGATTGTGCTTACTAGACCAGAAGAAGGCATTTGACAAAGTTCCATGTACAAGACTGCTATGGAAACTAGAAACTAAAGGAGGATTGAAAAGGAAAATGAAGAACTGGATGGAAAGCTACCTAAGGGGAAGAGAGATGAGAACAGTGGTTAAGGACATAAAATCGGAATGGAAAACTGTAGAGAGTGGAGTGCCTCAGGGATCGGTACTGGCACCAATACTTTTCCTAGTATATATTAATGACATGCCAGAGGGAGTAAATAGTTATATGAGCCTGTTTGCAGATGATGCAAAGCTGCTAAGACATATAAGAAACAGTAAAGACTGTGAAATTCTGCAAGAAAACCTAAACAAGATTTGGAAGTGGAGTATGAAATGGGAGATGAAATTTAATGTGAAGAAGTGTCATGTTATGGAAATGGGAAAAAGTGAAGGAAGACCAAAATGGACATAGAAAATGGGAGATGGTGAGACATTAAAGGAAGTACACGAAGAGAGAGACATAGGAGTAATAATACAAGATAACAAACAGCCAGAGAGCAGGGTTGGCCGATTTAAATCATTATGATTTAAATCAGTGATTTAAATCAAGATTTAAATTGAATGATTTTTTTTTTAAATCATTGATTTAAATCATTGATTTAAATCAATGATTTAAATTAAAAAATGAAATCAAAGGGTTTTACTTGTAATGACCTGTACTTATTTCTGAGGAGGAGAATATTGAAGCACTTCCTTTTACAATACAGTATAACAAAAAATTCCACATGCTATTAAAATAAAGGAAATCAAAGAGGTTTACTTATAATGAACTGTACTTATTTCCTGAAGTAATGAATTTAAAAAAGAAAATTATTATGGCCTGTATTTAAAACAAAAGCACATAAAATAATGATACACTTCTTTGAAAGTAGTTCATAAAAATTCTTTGAAATTGAAATTCAAAATCTTTAAAAAATAAGGATTTTAATTCTTATGACAATAAATTTGGTTCTTTTCAGTCTTGCTACTATTCCTTGTAACTCCAGTTTACACTGTTTGCATATAGCTCTCCATGCTTTCCCAGACTTTGAAGGAATTCTGTTAAATGTTCCCACACTGGATCACTCCCTACCAGATACATTAATCCTTGTGGTCAATGACATCTCTACGCTCTTGCAGTTAGCTCAGGAATGAGTGGCTGGCCTGTAACACCTAAACAGTCAAACTACTACACAGTGGCACAAGTCCGGCTATGTCCTAACATGATGTAAGAGGAACAGGACAGAGCCTGAGAGAAATTATGCAATCCTGGTCAGTGGCTACTGGGCTGCTTGACAGGTTCGAACACGTAACAAAGTGAGAGGTGATGCAACATGATGTAAAAACACTCCAAAATGTGTTTTAAACTAATGTATAGAATATATAAATAGTTTTCCAAATATTTTTATGCTGATTGATAAAAAAAAATTTAAAAATCTGATTTAAATAAAAAAAATTCAGATTTTTTTTATTTAAAAAAAAAAAATCAAAAAAATCACCAACCCTGCCAGAGAGTCATGTTAATCAGATATTCGGTGATACGTATAACATGGTGAGAAATATAGGAATAGCATTCCACTACATGGATAAGGAAATGATGAAAAAAATAATTACCACTATGATTAGACCAAAGGTGGAATATGCAGAGGCAGTGTGGTCTCCCCATTAGAAGAAACACATAAAGAAACAAGAAAGAATACAAAGTTTGGCAACAAAAATGGTTCCAGTGCTGGAGGGATTGACATACGAGGAAAGACTAAAGGAAATGGACTTACCAACACTGGAACAAAGAAGAGAAAGGGTAGACCTAATACAAATCTACAAATTATTGAGCAAAATGGAAGAAGTAGACAACGAGGAGTTACTACTAAAAGAAGAAATTACCACCAGGAACACAAGAGGACATAGTAAAAAATTGAGGAAGGGAAGATGCTTGAGAGACATAAAGAAATATAGCTTCCCGCAAAGAAATATAGAGGTGCGGAACAGACTAAGTGAGGACGTAGTATCGGCGAGGAGTGTGCAAAGCTTTAAGAAAAAGTTGGATAAATATAGATACGGAGATGGGACCACACGAGCGTAAAGCCCAGGCCCTGTAAAACTACAACTAGGTACAACTAGATAAATACACCAACACAACCCTCTACACAACGACCAGGCCGGCATTTGCCTCCCGCTGTCATCTTGGCAAAACTTGTTAGCTCAATTTTGTAACACTGCACAACACTGCATAGTTAAAGGATCAACCAAATACAGGCTGGGGTAAGGCAAGTGCATGAAGACAGAACAGAGGCAGGGTAGGTGGTGTGGGTTCAGTGCTCCATCCGTGGCAGGACATTTGAATATTTTATTTTATTTTCTATGTAAAGTTCGACTTTTGACTGGGCTGTCAGTCTCAAATCCCATTGTAACTCAAGGACTACCTGTATTTTGCAATTTAAATATGTACTAATACAATACTTACCTATCATAAGGTATTTGACTTTCAAAAGTAAAGTGAAGCCCTTAACCTGGTAGCAGCGACGGGCCAAATTTGTGGCTTTACCGTGTAGCAGCGACAGGCCAAATTTGTGCCATGATTTAAACCCCCCAAAATAGATGATACATAAACTGATCATAAATGCTTTGATATATATCATGAAAGGGATTGTGTGATTGATGATTTTTTCTCATTTTTCTCGCTTAGAGGGACCATTAAGAAACATGATCCCCGCTGCTAGTGGGTTAAAAAAAATCATTTAGTTCATTCATTCTTATTAATTATTGAATGTAGGTAAGACAACTGTACATAGCTTTATAGTAAACAGGGATTCTGTGTCATAAATCAAAAACTAAAGCTTTCATTTTTTTACTATTCAAATGGTGGCTCCCCTGACATAACTGCTCTTTGATCATACAGAAGAAGATGGGAGGCTGTTGGAGCAGAGCCTGACAGAGGTGCAGGCACAGTGTCAGAGTGCTGTGGAGGCTGCCCTCTCCACCATCATGGCACCTGTGTCTTCCCAGCTGGCTACTCTGCCAGAGCTGCCTGCTTGGACATCTCGACCAGGAACCTCAGCACAGCTCTCATCTTCCTTCTCACCACAGGAGTACATTACACAGGTACATAGGGATTTGTAATGTTGAATTATAGCCTTTTCTGTTTAGGTAATTAGGGATTTGTAATGTTGAATAATAGCCTTTTCTGTTTAGTTGGATCCATTAGGGTGCGGCCACACTGCACGCGGTTTGCTGGGAGGGTAGAGGGTAGCGGGATGCCTAGCAGGTCAGAGGCAAGAACAAACACATGCTATCTAATAGGAGTGGCCATACAGGACGCGGGTAGCGGGTAAGCTTGGAGAAAACCTGCTACCCGCGTCTGGTATGGCCACTCGTATTAGATAACATGTGTTTGTTCTTGCCTCTGACCCACTAGGCATCCCACTACCCTCTACCCTCCCAGCAAACTGCGTGCAGTGTGGCCGTACCATTAGGTAGGGTAGGCGGTGGCTGAGTGGTAGCGTGCTGGGCCCACATTCACCACGTGATGGACGACGCGAGTTCGAATCCCCACGCTGCCACCTCGGATTTTTCTGTCACCGCCGAGTGGCTTAAAACTACCCACATGCTGTCCTGAAGACCACCCATCGACCTGGACTCTAGAGGAAACCGTCCGAGTGAATCAAGAACGAGTTCCGGGAGACAACATGAGCCAAGAGAAGATGGCGCCACTATAAACACTTGCCTGCGCAATGACGGGCTGGGGCTGAACACCATCCAGGCCCCTCAAGCAAGCCTACCAGCGCAATAGGCGGTGGTCATCTTGTCACTTATTTCTGCTATTAATCATATTTTAACTATACTTGGGATCCTCTGGCAGTGTCAGATGGCCCCAAACAGTAAGTGCTGCTGTCTATATTGTAATTTAGATATGAGCTGAAAACTGCAAAAAATAGGTTAAAAGTGGTGTGTTGGTAAGTGAGGAAAAAAATCAGTTTCTACAACTTGGCACTGCAAGAGGTAGTCCTTTGTGTAGGTCAAACAGTGGCTGTTCACAAATACAGTTGCGTACAAAAATGTAGGCAGCTGTCCTTGTCGTATATATAGGTTGGCTATTAGGGCTTTACAAAGCTCCGTGTCTGTCTATCATGTTTGTTTACAACGAACAGCGGATTCAGGCATTCCATTTACCCTCACAGACCCAAACCCAATTCTCAGTTTAACCCAAACCTGGGTTTGAAGTTTGTGTCAAAGTGGATGAGCCTGTAAATGCACCATAGGTCATAATATTGTGCTGATTTTCTACACCAAGCAAGGGCTTGAGAGCTTTACTTGGGGCTAGAAAAACAGTTACATCAGTTGAAGAGACTTTTTAGTGAAATAGATCATTCAGTGTCATTCGCAAATACTTTTTTCTTTAAACCCCTTCGGCACTGCTCCACTTTCCAGCGCTCCACTCCCCCATACCGCTCCCCACCTGGCCGCATTCACCCTCCCCCCCGGCGTTTTACACAACAGTTCCACCCATAAAACTTCCCTTCTCTTCATAGTTTTTGTTCATATTTTTATGGAAAAACACAGTGTACACATAAATGAATATATATGAACACATTGGTAATAATAATAATAATAATAATAATAATAATAATAATAATAATAATAGTAAACTCACCAAAAATATGTCTTCTGCGTCCACAATAACCCATTTACTTTTTGCTTTCCTGTTGCTGTAAAATATTCAGTTGCCTGGGCATTCATCCACTCACAAAGTTTATCAATTACTTTATCATAAAAAAAAGCAAAAAGCTTCATGTGGGCAGGTAAACTGGGGCCTGTGAGCTGATATACCCGTGCCCGTGTCACTGAACAAAGGGAGTGGGTCTGGGCGGGCGTCAGCAAATGGGTCAGACATGAACCGCCACCCTTGGTCAACAATAGGTTCAGTGTCATCCAATAACTCATCTTCACTGTCGTCTTGAACGGCACTATCGCCACTCACATAACTTTCGTCGCTCTGTTCCTCATCAGAGCTACCTGGCAGGTACTCTGACCCCGACTCAAAAAGCTCATCACTCGACATGACGCCGTGACATGCACAAAAATCCGTCCCATAACCGAATCAAATATGGCTAGGGGTGGGGAGCACAAAAACACTGTAATCCTGCTTGTATGGATGCCTGAGACAAACTGAGGAGTGAGGGGTGTATCGTGCTGTGAGTGGGCTTCAATGCTGTGACGTTGCCCCGCGTAATTGGCATCCGAGACTCTGATTGGGTCCCGGGATTGTGGGCAGAGCTTCAGCCATCCCCAGCACACAAACCCTGTCCATAAAAACCTCCCAGTGCCTCCATACCGCTTTCATTTCAGTGCCATTATATAGGTCTCAAAACTTCTCACAGGTTGTGTAAAACAATTGGAAACATTTTTGTGAATTTTTCTTTTTGCTTAAAACATACTGGCTCTGGCTCTGCTCCCCCTTGAAAAAATTCCCGCTAACACTCCTGAATGCAAAACTGTACTTGTCTTACTAACTTTCAGATTGGGCAGTACCTTATGACTTTACCACAACATCTCGAACCTCTCTTAGTAAACCACAGTCCTGCCCTTAACAGAGCTCTGCAAGAAGCCAACACTGCCTCTGCCTCTAGGTAAGTGTTTTCTCCTGAAAGAAAATTTTGGGGACTAGTAGCTTGTCATCAGAATATAAAGCTAATCGGTACGTTTGTGATACCTTAACTCCTGTAACTGACCCCCCTTTTGGCCACCTCTTAGAATTCTTTACAGGAGCAGCAAGTAGCAGGCTTTTTTTTATTATTGTTTCCTTTTTTGTGCCCTTGTGCTGTCTCCTTTGCTGTAAAAAAAAAATAAAAAATAAATAAATAAAAAAACTTCATAGTAATTACAGGTCAGGTCACGAATGCCTCTCATCAAATCGTCTCGGGTGATGAATTGTGTCTCAAGCTACAAACATGCAAGCCACAAATATGCAAGGGGTGACAAGCCGGGAGTATTTGCAGGAGAGCATCAGTTACTATGTAGCTTTCGCTAAATACACAATATGGAAGGGGACTTTGTGGTGATATAAGAGTAACGGACATAACCTTCTTCTTAAGGCTTTATTAAGCAGAACAGACGAGTGTGTACAGGAGGCGAGGCAAGTGTAGTCTGAGCCACGGGGAGAAGAACTGGCAGGAGGAAACGTAGGCAACGAAACAGTGAACCTGAATTGACTCCAGTAGTTATTTGTTCACCTTTAGATTGTTGAGAATCTAGTAGACTAATATATAACAGACTCTCCTTCCAAACAGTAACATATCTTCCCTTTCCCTTCCTCACCACCCTCCCGAGTTTCACGCTTGCTTTGTTCCGCAGGTATAGTGCTAAACTAGCGGATCATGAAGCTTGGGGCATTGAAAACACTGGAAAAGCACTTACTTGTTCTGGCCCGTGGAGAAGATGACTTTTTTTTCCCACTTTACTCCCTTGTTATCTCAAAACACGTACTGTGTAAAAAGGAAGAAAATGTGAGGAGAGAATGGGTCGATTTGAAGCTGCAGCTGAATGTGGCTCGCTGCCTGACGATTGGCTGACAGTTCTGAAAACACGCTTGTGATTCGCCGAGTATGATGACGTCAGCGACAGCGCTCATCTAATCAGCGGCCTCTAACTTTGACGAAATGAAAGCTTTGTGAATCTGAAGTCGACGTTGATAGTTAAATCATGTTTGTAGCTTTTACTGCGGCCCATTAGCGTGCATCTCTGTGAACCTTGCCCCAACACGGTCACCCAACTGCTAGTTTCTCGGGAATTTTGTAGAGATATTCAAAGTCGGCAGCATTTCACGGGAAACTCATCAATATTCTAGTCAGAAACTCAGTCACCAGCATTTTGGTTATTTTCTCGTGAGATCAGTAAGTTGTGGTCACAAGAAGAAGAAGAGCGTATCAGCTGATTGGTTCAGTAGCTATCCGCGTGTTTATTCCAGTTCCACAATGAGTTCCACGAAGCTAGATAAGCTTGGAGTAACCAGGTCGAGCAGGTCTTGGACTTGAGTCTTGTCCAAGCGTAGCCACTGCCTCATCATTTCTGGGTCCCCACTGCTAAGTTCTCGTGGCATTTAATGGTAGCAAGCTGTAACACACTCTCCCTTTGTCTCCGAGCTAACCACTCACGAACCAACAAATTCTTTCTCTTCTTTTTTCTTTTTCTTAAGCAAAATCTGCAACATCTGGATCCATTGTTTGCTTTGCTTTTCAGCTGATATATCCGAGAATGCAACAGTCCTTTGTGTGACCAAACTTGAGGATAAATTCAAGGCAGAAAATTGTCGGGAGATAATTTTGGTGGAAAATTCCCAAGAAATTAGCTTGTGTGACCATGCCTTTAACCCCTTGACTATGACCGCGCGAAAACGGCGCCCTGCCCGTATCCAGGCTGGCCACGCGCGCCAAATTTCAAACATCACTTCTAATTATAACAAGTTTTCAGCCATAATCTCAACATAATCATCATGTATGATATATAACTACATGCAAAATTAAATGGTGCACATAGAGAAACATAAATTATTTGATAATTTTGAGATGTTAGCATAAATATACAGAAATTTGTGAGAGATTAGCATCTCTCTCTCTCGCTGCTGTGACTGAACAACAACTACTACTACCCAACACTCTGCTCTGCTAAGTGTTATTTCTGATACATTACATTCCATCACCCTCACCCTAACACACTAGCTTTCCCTTTCTGTACTAACCCCATACATCTCACAACATCACAGTGGTGCACGCAAGCTCCTTCTAAACGTTCTTCACGTTTCCGGGCCACCAGACGACACCCTGCCCACCGGCTGTATTCCCCTGGGACCCTTCGTTTCACCTGGGACCCTTGTTCCAATACGCTTTGCGAAAGGATCAGCCAATATGCCCTCAAATTTGAAACGTTGTTTTAATTGTGGCCTTCGCCAAGCTCCGCAGTACTTTAGGACAAGTAACGGGGCAAGCGAGACTTGCCGTTTCTGCGTCAAGGCAGGGCATGATGAAAGAAAAATCAAGCACCTGGAATCCACGATCCACTCGTTAACACGGGACATGAAATATTTGGTGGAGCGAGTCACAGTATGTCGCAGGTGTTCCTGCTCATCTACTTGCGAGGGTACCTCACCCCCCCTTCCTTTCACCCCTGCTTCTCCCCATACAGCAGCAGACCACACCTCCCTTCTCCTGCCTGCCTGCCCCTCCTCACTAGTGCCTTCTCCCTTCACTTCTCCCTCCTGCATCTCCCTCTTCCCCTCCACTCCTTCAGCCGCTTCTCTCCTCTCCTCCCCTCTCCCCTCTCCTCACCCGCTATCTCCCCTCTCCTCACCCGCCATACTTCCCTTCCCTTTTGCCGCTGCGGACTCTCATTCATCACCCCCCTCTCCCCTTTCCTCCACCTCTTCCCTCCCTTCCGTCTCTTCCTGCTCTTCCTCGCATTCTTTCTCCTTGTCCTCCACCACATCACCTCCCCCCTCCTCTTCTACCGCTACCTCCCCCGCCTCCTCCTCCTCCTCCTCCTCTTCCTACTCCTCCTCCCCTGCCTCCCTCCCTGTCCCCTCCTCCCCCCCTCTTTCCCCTCCTCCCCCTCCTCCCCCACCACCTCCTCCTCCACCTCCTCTCCCCCTTCCCCTTCAACCTTATCCTCCTCCTCTCTCTCCTCCCACTCATCGTCCTCCTCCTCCTCCTCCTCCTCTTCTTCCCCCTCCTCCTCTCCCTCCCCTGTTGCTGCCCCTCCCTCTCCTCCTGTAGCGGCTTCCCTTCCATCTATTGACACAGTTTCTAAGAGGAAAGTCCTGGTGGTTGGGGACAGTCAAGTCAGGTTCATTGACAGGTACTTTTGTTCAAGGGATAAGGAAAATAGGCTTCGAGTGTGCTCTCCTGGGGCAGACATACAGCACGTATCTGACAGGATGGAGGAAATTTTAGCAGGGGAGGGGACACAGCCTATCGTCTTCTGCAGTTTCGGTGGTAATGACATCGGTAGAGTGGGTAGTGAAGAGATATTTTGGCGCTTCAGGGAATCGTTCACTAAAGTGAGAGACTTCGAGCGGGGTGCCGGCCGTTTGTGGTGTTTTGCCGAGGAGGGGGGTAGGTGAGGGATGGCTTTCCAGAGCCTTAGCAGTAAACAGCAGGCTGGCGACCCACTATAAGCGAAATGGTTGTCTTTTCCTGGATAATTGGGACCTCTTCTACGATAAGGCACCTTGTATGCCAAGGATGGCGTGCACCTGTCACTCCAGGGGGTGGAGGTTCTAGCAGACTCCCTCAAGCGATCACTGAGCACCCTACAGGATTTTTTAGAGTAGGCGAGGGGGGAGGGCCTGTCATCAGTGGCTATGCATCGCAGACTGGGACTAGGGGGCGCAGGAGTTATCGAAAGGATATAAGAAAGGATGGGCTAACGGCTCATTACACCAACAGTAGGAGTCTCAGGAACAAGATAGATCTACTGAGGGGGAAAGCATGTATCGAGAAATTCGACATTATAGCTATCACGGAAACGTGGGTGGATACTGCAAACAAAAACTTCATGTCGGAGTATGAAATAGATGGTTATCAGATGTTTCACAAAGATAGATAGGGAAGAAGGGGAGGGGGGGTGGCACTTTATGTTAAAGACACACTTAAATGTTCCGCTAACAACTCTGTACAAACAAATGGCGACTCAGAATCAGTTTGGGTGGACGTCCACAAAGGGAAAAACAAACAAACTCTAGGGGTTCTTTACAGGCCACCCAACCTTAACAGGCAGGACACTGATATATTACTGCAAGAGGTAGGCAGGGCGAGCAGGAGCAAAAATGTCTGCATAATGGGGATTTTAATTATAGGAATATAGACTGGGAAGGCATGGTGGGTGATCTAGAATCTAGGGATTTTCTGAAAGTAATATATGATAATTTTCTCAAGCAGACAGTAACTGTGCCCACCAGGGGTAACAACATTCTAGACTTGGTCTTAACTAACACCGAGAATATGATCAGCGAGCTAGATGTTGGGAGAGAATTAGGTGGCAGTGATCACAAAGAAATTAGGTTTAAATTAGACTGGGCGGTGACCCATGAACTCAACCCTGTGTTGGTGCCTGACTTTAGAAGAGATGATTATGAAGGGCTCAGAAGACACCTTGAGGAGGTAAATTGGGGAACCCTAGGGCTGGATGAGGGCCAGATCTCAGGGCTGGAACCAGAAAGACAGGGGAACCATGTAGAAATGACCTACAATAATTTAGTTAGAGTAATTGCAGAGGGTCAGAGACCTTACCAAGCACGTAGGAAGGAAAATAACGACCCCAAATGGATGACCTGCAGACTCAAGCATGAAATTGGCTTGAAGAGAGGAATTTATAGGAAAATAAAGAATGGAAAAATCCACCTCAGGAGTAGGTATGTTAAGCTAGCCAGGTCGGTGAAGAACACCCGCCTTGCAAAAAGAAATTATGAGATTAGGGTAGCCAACAAGGCCAAGGGCTTCTTCAAATTGTACAGAATGAAAACAAGGGACAGAATTGGACCGTTGAAAACAAACACGGGCGAGCTCGTTGAGAATGGAGAAGATATGAGTCAAATGATGAATGACTATTTCCTCTCAGTTTTCACACAGGAAAATCTAACAACCATTCCAGAGAGAGTTCAGGTATATGAGGGCGAAGAAAATGACAAGTTGAGGGATGTGATCATCACTAGGCAAGTAGTCCAGGATGAGATTGGTAGGTTGAAGAAAAACAAATCACCGGGCTCAGAGTGCAAGGAGGTCCTCAGTGGCCCGCTTACCGATATCTTTAAGATGTCGGTAAATTCTGGGTATGTGCCCAGCCAATGGAAAGTAGCTAATGTGACGTTGATTTTCAAAAAGGGAGATAAGTCAGCCACCTCAAATTATTGCCCAATTAGCTTAACATCAGTTGTAGGAAAGATGTTGGAGTCAATTATAGCCGGGAGCATTCGGGACCATCTAGAAAAGCATAATTTAATTCATGATTCACAGCATGGGTTCACAAAGGGTAGGTCTTGCTTTACTAACTTGTTTTCCTTCTACACTAAAGTAATCAAGGCAGTTGACCGATATGAAAACTATGACATATTATACCTAGATTTCAGTAAAGCGTTCGACAAAGTCCCTCATCACCAGCTATTACTAAGATTACAGGCTCACGGTGTAGACGGGAAAGTTTTGAACTGGATCAGGGCGTGGCTCAGTGGTAGGAAGCAGAGAGTGCAAATCAATGGTAAAAAATCTGAATGGGGCAGTGTTACGAGTGGAGTCCCTCAAGGGTCGGTGCTGGGTCCTCTGCTTTTTATTATATGCATCAATGACTTGGACACAGGAATTAGTAGTGATGTCAGTAAGTTCGCAGATGATACCAAGATCGGTAGAGTAATCCAATCAAACAGGGACGCTACCGTTCTCCAGGATGAGCTTGACAGACTATATGATTGGGCGGGTAAGTGGCAGAGGGAATTCAATGTCGGGAAGTGTAGCATTTTGAGTGTAGGTAGAAATAACCCCTCACACAATTACTCCTTAAATGACACTCCTCTAAGCTGGTCTGGGCGTGAGAGAGACTAGGAGTCCTAGTGAGCGCTGACCTCCGTCCTAGGGCTCAATGCATTCAGGCTAAAAATCGGGCCATCAGAGTACTTGGTTTCATCTCAAGGAGTGTAAGCAATAGGAGCACTGAAGTCGTCCTCAAACTTTACTTAGCACTAATTAGACCTCATCTCGATTATGCAGTTCAGTTCAGGTCCCCCTACTATAGAATGGATATCAAGATGTTAAAATCTGTACAGAGGAGGATGACAAAGATGATTCAGGGGGTGAGAAACTTGCCTTATGAAGACAAGCTGAAGCAGTTAAATCTACACTCTCTAGAAAGGCGAAGGTTGCGAGGAGACTTGATCGAAGTCTATAAATGGATGAAGGGCTTTAATAAAGGGGATGTCAATAAGATTTTGAGAGTAAAAGAGCCAGGTAGGATGCATGGCAATAGTTTTAAGTTCAGACGAATTCAGATTCAACAAAGACATAGGCAAAAATTGGTTCACCAATAGAGTGGTGGACGAATGGAACAGGCTTGGGAGCCATGTTGTGGGTGCCAATACCGTAGATACATTCAAGAAGAGGTTAGATAAAGCCATGGATGGTGAGGTAAGGTGGGGTTGAGTGTACAGGAGCTGCCTTGTATAGGCCAACCGGCCTCCTGCAGACTCCTTACATTCTTATGAGAGAGAGAGAGAGAGAGAGAGAGAGAGAGAGAGCTCTCCTCTTTCTTTCCCCGCCTCTCTCTCTCTCTCTCTCTCTCTCTCTCTCTCTCTCTCATACACACACACACACACACACACACACACACACACACACACCCTGGAGGGAGGAGGTAGAAGGAAGGAAGGAAGAATGAAAGAGAACAGACAGCGGGGGGAGGGGCAGGGCGGGGAGGCCGCGTCCTTGAGCCGAGGGGGTGGTGAGATAAGCACTCACTACCCAGCCACTTGGCAACTCAAAGGAAGAGGAACTCCACTACTCTACACATACACATATATCACTTCTTTCTCATTATTTTTATTATTTTCTGTTACAATTGATTGTTACTGTCAAGTACAAATGTGCGCAAGACACACTTACGTTATTACACAATAATAACATTGAAAGTCAAATAAGACACCGCATCACATACTGAGTCTCTAGGTAGAGTCAGAACAGAATACGGAATCACTCAGCAACAAATAAAACAAAATGTAATTACAACGCTGACGTCGGCATTGCCGTATATTGCACTGGGCGCTTCTTGACGCTGATGTCGGCGTTGCCGTATATTGCACTGGGCACTTCTTGACGCTGATGTCGGCGTTGCCGTATATTGCACTGGGCGCTTCTTGACGCTGATGTCGGCATTGCCGTATATTGCACTGGGCGCTTCTTGACGCTGATGTCGGCGTTGCCGTATATTGCACTGGGCGCTTCTTGACGCTGATGTCGGCGTTGCCGTATATTGCACTGGGCGCTTCTTGACGCTGATGCCGGCGTTGCTGTATATTGCACTGGGCGCTTCTTGACGCTGATGTCGGCGTTGCCGTATATTGCACTGGGCGCTTCTTGACGCTGATGTCGGCATTGCCGTATATTGCACTGGGCGCTTCTTGACGCTGATGTTGGCGTTGCCGTATATTGCACTGGGCGCTTCTTGACGCTGATGTTGGTGTTGCCGTATATTGCACTGGGCGCTTCTTGACGCTGATGTTGGTGTTGCCGTATATTGCACTGGGCGCTTCTTGATGCTGATGTTGGCGTTGCCGTATATTGCACTGGGCGCTTCTTGACGCTGATGTTGGCGTTGCCGTATATTGCACTGGGCACTTCATGACGCTGATGTTGGCGTTGCCGTATATTGCACTGGGCACTTCATGACGCTGATGTTGGCGTTGCCGTATATTGCACTGGGCGCTTCTTGACGCTGATGTCGGCGTTGCTGTATATTGCACTGGGCGCTTCTTGATGCTGATGTCGGCGTTGCTGTATATTGCACTGGGCGCTTCTTGATGCTGATGTCGGCGTTGCTGTATATTGCACTGGGCGCTTCTTGATGCTGATGTCAGCGTTGCTGTATATTGCACTGGGCGCTTCTTGATGCTGATGTCAGCGTTGCTGTATATTGCACTGGGCGCTTCTTGATGCTGATGTCAGCGTTGCTGTATATTGCACTGGGCGCTTCTTGACGCTGATGTCGGCGTTGCTGTATATTGCACTGGGCGCTTCTTGACGCTGATGCCGGCGTTGCTGTATATTGCACTGGGCGCTTCTTGACGCTGATGTCGGCGTTGCTGTATATTGCACTGGGCGCTTCTTGATGCTGATGTCAGCGTTGCTGTATATTGCACTGGGCGCTTCTTGACACTGATGTTGGTGTTGCCGTATATTGCACTGGGCACTTCATGACACTGATGTTGGTGTTGCCGTATATTGCACTGGGCGCTTCTTGACACTGATGTTGGTGTTGCCGTATATTGCACTGGGCACTTCATGACACTGATGTTGGTGTTGCCGTATATTGCACTGGGCGCTTCTTGACGCCGATGTTAATTGCCGATATTGCACTGGCGCTTCTTGGCGCCGATGTCGGCGTTGCCGTATATTGCACTGGCGTTAATCAAACTCTGCAACGTCTGGATCCATTGTTTGTTTTGCTTTTCAGCTGATATATCCCAGAATGGAACAGTCCTCTGTGTGACCAAACTTGAGGATAAATTCGAGACATGAAATTGTCGGGAGATAATTTTGGTGGGAAATTCCCAAGAAATTAGCTTGTGTGACCACGCCTTTAAGCTGCTGGTGTCACACTGGGCCTTTCTCCTCCAACCGCATTGGCAATAGGGGCGGTCAGCAACTCCAACTTTTCCGGGTGAGCATCACACACGGCCAAGGTCGGTTGTCCGTATTCACAACATAAACAAAGTAGTTGTCATGTATTGATTAAACAGTAAACAAAGCAGCTCTACCAGTCCACTTTACTAGTTTCCTGGTTAGCCATTTTCCACTGCTCCTCACTCCTCAGCCACTGCCGTTGTCTGTTTGTTTACATATATACAGCCGCGCAGTTGTTCATACCCCCAACCGTTTTCCATCCGTACGGACAACCGACAACTCACTCCCGGTTGGGCACATAGGAGTAGCCCCAACAGTTGGAGAAAAATGGCCAGTGTGACACTGACGGTAGGTAGACGTGACCCGTACATCATCATGTTACATGTCTTAGCAGCGCAGAACTCAGGGCGATAATGCTCGAAAGTCGGGATGGTAAGAATTCAGGACTGAGCGTGAAACTCGAGGATCACGAAACTCGGGAGGGTACTGCACTTATTAACCCTTTCATTGCTAATTGCTCGCAGCGAGACTAT
Source organism: Eriocheir sinensis (assembly GCF_024679095.1). Lineage (NCBI taxonomy): Eukaryota > Metazoa > Arthropoda > Malacostraca > Decapoda > Varunidae > Eriocheir > Eriocheir sinensis. The sequence goes on from NC_066539.1 coordinate 1,157,577, forward strand.
CCCCCCAGGCGCACTCGGGCAGCCCAGCTGGGGGAGGGGGGTCTCTTTTAACTGCTGTATCTCAAAAACTATTCATCACAGCTAAAAAACAAAAACCCCATTGGAAAGAGGAGGCCAAGATCTATAAGATTCGGTTATGTAAGCCTCTCCTGCAAACGTACAGGCACATTCAGGGGGGTGTTGCTTGTGAAGATGTACATTTATGAGTGCGCGACGGCCAGCGATATTGAGGTAACTACTGAGTCTTGATGGGGTGCTGGCAGGGAAGTATTGCCAACTGCAAAATTTACAACTATTTGGCAAAAAAAATCAGTCAGATGATAGGTGAAGCTATGCAAAAATGCCACTATATTGGACAACAACAGCCAACAGTTACACGTCCGTAGATTTTCTGCTCTTTTCCGCTCTAGGCTGATGATTTTCCACCAAATTTAGTGGAAATTGACAATGCTGTGGGGTGAGAAATAGTGTTGGAACACTCTCATATGCGTGAAATTTGAGTGCGACTGGCGCTCGCAGCGAGGATTTAGCACCACCGGCAAGTTACGCTAGTCCTCGCTGCGAGGATTTAGCATCGAAAGGGTTAAAGCTGGTGTCGCACGTGGTCTTTTTTTCTCCAACTGCGTTGGCGGTAGGGGCAACCGGCAACTCCAACTTTTCCGGGTGTGCATCACACACGGCCAACTTTGGTTGCCCATATCCACAACGTTAACAAAGCAGTCGCCCTGTATCGACATGGCGCTGTCTGCTTGTATAGTAAGGGGTGTTGCGTATTGTGCTGCCATTACTCAAGTTATGGACTTGTTGCTGCAGTTGAATGGAAGGAAGAAGCAGTTGTGGGCACAGTCATGGCTTCAAAAATGGGAGGACAGGAGTGTTTTCCCAAACCTCCTCAGAGAACTGTGCTGTGAAGACCGGAAGTCCTACAATTTTCATAGAATGGAGGAAAAAAAATATTCTGAACTGGGGTGTTCTCTTAGCTTATCAATTAAATAGTAAACAAAGCAGCTCTGCCAGTCTGCTTTATGGGTCTCTTGGTAGGCTATCTTCCACTGCTCCTCACTCTTCAGCCACTGCAGTTGTTTATTTACATACAGCCGCGTGGTTGCTCATACCCACAACCATTTTCCATCCGTATGGATGAAACTAACAGTTGGATGTAAGCCATAGCCACAACAGTTAAAGAAAAACGGCCTGTATACTGTACAGGTACAGTAAAATTAAATTAAGTTTTCATCTGTATTTTATCTGTTTAGTGTTATATTTATCTTTTTGTGTTAGATTTATTGATTTCCATTCATTGTGTGTTATGAACTTGTGCACAAAGTACTATTGTTAAAATTTAAATAAGCAATCATCTAGGGCCCAGGAACGGATTAATCCATTTTACCTTGATTCCTATGGAGAAATTAGCTTCGGTTTTGGAACATTTCAGGTGATGAATGGCCTTCAGGATCAAATTATTAAATTCGTGAACCGAGGTTCCACTGTATATTTTTATTGAAAATATTTGCCTCAATGTATGAGTTTATAACAGACATTCTGAGGTCTAATGCTGAAATAAATTATTTTTCTTCTGCACCCTCTCAACAGCAGCACTGGAAGGATTGTTAGTGAGAGTGAGATCAGTGCAGCAGACTTCCTAATCAACAGTGTCGGTCATAATACCTGCAGACTCTACACAGAAGCAGTACTAAAGATCCCAGACATCACAGCTTCTATGGTGACACAGCTCACAACAGATATAGGTAAGCTAAAATTTTACTTTTATTTTTCCAAGAGTGAAGCATTTTCTAAATTAGATGAAAAGCTAAGTTGGTAAACTTATGATCATGTGAGGACTTGCATTCTGAATTTTTGGCAGTTTGAAGAATATAACTTATTGATACATACAATAGTATCTTACCAGTAAGGACTTTCAAAATAACATTACAGGTAGTCCTCGATTAATGACGTACGACCTTATGTGACTTACGACCACGCGTACTTATGCCCAGGCCAATAATATTAGTAATACTTAGTCAACCAGGTAGCAACGGGGATCATGTTTCTGAATGGTCCCTCCAAGCGAGAAAAATGAGAAAAAATCACCCCTCACACAAACCATTTAATAATATGTATCAAAGCATTTGTGATCAGATTATGTATCATCTAATTTGGGGGGTTTATATCATGGCACAAATTTGGCCCGTCGCTGCTACACGGTAAAGCCACAAATTTGGCCCGTCGCTGCTACCGGGTTAAGTAATGAGTTGACATTTTAAACATTCCGCACATGCAGCAGTCTGTTTACACAGGAGTTCCTTCACTTTACCTCCTCCCACCCCCATCCCCTCATTCCCAGCCACTGTCCTCACATGCTGTCCCAACTGGGCTAGGGTAAGGCAAGGGGGGGGGAAAGCCAAGTGAGCTGGGCTGGCCCTCCCACACTTTCACCTCAATTGCCTGTAGGACTCAAGCTGTAATTACACCTTATGCTACAGTAACTAGTCACTATGTGCTTTACCAGTTTTAGGTCTACGTACAACCAGGCCAATAACATTAGTAATACATGGTTAAGTAATAAATTGACATGTCAAATAATTCACCATGGGTAGAGGAGTTTTTTGTTTACACAGTTCCTGCACTTCCTACCAAGCTTAGCAGATGCCAGTTAACTAGCAAAATGACGTTTCACAAAAACATCCCCCTCACAATATTCTTGTATCAGCTCTTATAGGTGACCATTTACAGGAAACAGCAATCATAGTTGAACGAGATATTCACAGACATAAGAAGACGCGGCAGAGGTAACACTGGTCACTAATATAACTGTCATGTCCTTTGCTTACACTGTTCCCCTGCCAACATAGCCTCCAGCACAGTGACTTGGTGGGATGTTTGGTTAACACCACCTTCTTGGCAAAACTTGGTACCTCCATTGCATAATGTTACACAGCATTGCAGAGGGACTTCGTGGTGCAGTGGTTAACACACTCGGCTCACAACCAAGAGAGCCCGGGTTCGATTTCTGGGCAGAGTGGAAAAATTTGGGCGGCTTTTCTGATACCCTATGCCCCTGTCCACCCAGCAGTGAATGGGTATCAGTTATTAATCGGGGGTTGTGTCCCGTCTCCTATAATTCCTTCCCCTTCTGTCTCTCTCCGGCATATGACCACAGATATTGTGCTGACTAAACAAAACTTTCTTTTACACAGCATTGCGTGGCTAAAGAGTCACCCGAACGAAGGGCTGGGGTGAGTGCATGAGGTCAGAGTTGGGTTTAGGGGGTGAGGGTAGAAGATGCAGGATTTTTTAATAATACTGTATTTAATTTTATTTTTTAATGTAAGTTTCAACTTACAACTGCCCAATCAGTCCCAAATCCTCTTGTAACTCGAGGACTAACTGTATTGACAATAACAGCAAGCTAAAATAATGTCTAGAGTCTTTCAAATTACAATTATTTTGCTAATGGAAGCATTTTAGACAGACTTGTACCCTGGTAGTGGCCAAAGATCAGTGGTGGGCACCGATCACTTTTTTGCTGTTCCGCTCCCCGATCATCCGATCAGTTTGGGCAACTGATCCGATTCTGATCATCCAATCATTTTTTAAGTACTGCTGTTCCAATCACCATTCCGATCATCTGATCATTAAAACTTATTATAATTACTATTATTTTTTTTAAATAATAATTACAAGAAACACCTATTTTAGGCGTTCTTTAAGTAACAATTTCAAATAAGTAATAACTTAATTATTTGCTTATAAATATCTTTATTTTTCCTCTTTCTTTTGGTATATAGGACATTGTAAAGAAAATATGTTATCTTAACTTCTTATTTTAGGCATTTTTATAAGTCTACTGTTTTTATTCAATTTCTGAAAGTATGAAAAAGGAATTATGTTTGCTATTTTAACTTTTGTTTGAAGTTGATTTAGATTTTTGACAAACATTTTTCAACTTTTTAATATTTTATCATTGATATCTAGGAAATATTTTTTACTACCGTAATCCCTCGCCATATCATGGTTCACTTATCGCGGTCTAGCTGTATCGCGGATTTTTCACTATATCGCGGGATTTTGCGGTAAAATAAGCATTTTCTAGCCTAAAAAATTAAAACGATATAAATCAACGTAAGTAGGAACACACCTAAATAAGCACCTACATCACCCACTTACTTTTTTATTTTTCCGTCACGGCCTATTGCGCCGTTAGTCTTTTCCCTGGTTCATTCCTCCCCCCCTTCCTTTCTTTCTTCTCCCTCTCCGTCCCTGTATTTTTCTCCTTCTCATTTCTTCCTTCTTTTCCTTTCACCTCCCTCCCAGTGTTTCTCTTTTAATCTCTTTCCCTCCCACTCACACCCTTTCTCTCCCCCTCTTTCCTCACCTTTACCTGACCCTCCCTACCTCTCTCTTTTAATCTCTTTCCCTCCCACTCACACCCTTTCTCTCCCCCTCTTTCCTCACCTTTACCTGACCCTCCCTACCTCTCTCTTTTAATCTCTTTCCCTCCCACTCACACCCTTTCTCTCCCCCTCTTTCCTCACCTTTACCTGACCCTCCCTACCTCTCTCTTCTTTTCCCATCCCATTTCCTCCACTCATTTCCCTTGTTTCCTCCTTTCTCACACCCTCTTATCTTTAGTCTTATCTCTCACTCTATCACTCTTCCTCCCTTTCTCCTTCCCCATTAGATAATATGAACACACACACACACACACACACACACACACACACACACGAGAGGAAGGAGATAAAAAATCTAACAGGAAAGGAGGAAGGATGGAAAGTGTCATATACGAATATCAATGGAATAGCGTCATCGTGGATAGAGTTTAACGACTATTTGAGAGACAGAGAACCTGATATTGTGGGGCTGACGGAAACCAAGTTGTGTGACCCAATTGAGGTGGTGGGGATTGGAGAAGGTGCATACAATATATGGAGGAGAGACAGAAAGAGAAAACAGGGAGGAGGTGTGATGTTGATGGTAAGGAAAGGCATTAACCCTTTCATTGCTAAACGCTTGCAGCGGGCGTTAGGCGTATTTGCTGGTGGCGCTAAACGCTCGCTGCGACCTCCAGCCGCACTCAAATCTCCCGCGTATGAGAGTGTTCCAACACTAATTCTCACAACACAGGATTGCCAATTGAGTGGGTTCTTCACTAAATTTGGTGGAAAATCATGTCAGCCCAGTGCGGAAAATCTACGGACGAGCAACTGGTGGATGTTAATTGTTGACCAATATAGCGACATTTTTGCATAGCTTCACCTATCACATGACTGATATTTTGACCAAATAGTTGTAAATTTTGCAGTTGGCAATACTGCCCTGCCAGCACCCCATCATCAAGAGATCTACAGTAGTTGCCTTACGGCTGACCGTCACTCATGTATAAATGTACGTCTTCACAGGCAACACCCCCTGAACGTGCCTGTACTTTCGCAGGAGAGGCTTACATTACTGAATCGTATAGATCTTGGCCTCCTCTTTCCAATGGTGTTTTTGTTTTTAGCTGTGATGATTAGTTTGTGAGATAGCGGTTAAAAGAGCGAGCAATAGCGTCACTTGCTGGTGGTGCTAAAAGATCGCTGTGAGCGCCAGTCGCACTCACAGCAAAAAACACCCCCTGAATATGCCTGTACATTCGCAGGAGAGGCTTACATAACCGAATCTTATAGATCTTGGCCTCCTCTTTCCAATGGTGTTTTTGTTTTGTAACTGTGGTCAATTTCGGGAGGAGAGGTGTCCTGATACCCTCCTCTTGAAAGAGTTCAAGTCATAGACAGGAGGAAATACAGATGAAGGAAGATTGTTCCAGAGTTTACCAGCGTGAGGGTTGAAAGAGTGAAGATGCTGGTTGACTCTTGCATAAGGGGTTTGGAGAGTATAGGGATGAGCATGAGTAGAGTCGTGTGCAGCGGGGCCGCGGGAGGGGGGGAGGCATGCAGTTAGCAAGTTCAGAAGAGCAGTCAGCATGAAAATATCGATAGAAGATAGAAAGAGAGGCAACATGGCGGCGGAATTTAAGAGGTAGAAGACTATCAGTATGAGGAGGAGAGATGATGAGACGAAGAGCCTTTGACACCACTCTGTCAAGGAGAGCTGTGTGAGTGGAGCCCCCCCACTCATGAGATGCATACTCCATACGTTACATGTAGTGGTCATGTGGGAGCATAGTAAAGAGAAAATTCTGGTATTTCACTGGTGGCAAGGCAGTGGCATCCTCTCCTGTGGTTCTGTTGTGTCACCCCAAGTGGGTAACAAGTAAAATGATGGCCCATGCTCTCCGAAGTTCATAGAAAATGGGAAATCTCAACACACAGAAATTAATCTACAGAGGAAGGGGAGTCGTATAGTGCCACGGCGACTAAAGCTGATGGGCGAGCCTCCCATAACTCCCTCTGCCAGGGGGATACCTCTTTGGCCGACTGGTAAAGGAGTGGTTCTCCCGTCTCGCTGGTCGCAGGTTCGATCCCCAGCGCCGGCCAACCTTTCCTTGTCGGGATTAATTTCTCATGTGTCTCGTTACACGCGGTGGTCGTGTGGGAGCATGGTAAAGAGAAAATTCTGGCATTTCATATGTCACTGCCAGACACACGATTAATGCCTCTTGCATTTTTATAATGGTATGGGAGGCAAATATAAAGTTGCGTGGTAAATCTCAATGCGTGGACTATTGCGCAATAATCATCCACTTAAGCTGTAGATGCAATACATGACTGCAACATGGCTCAACCTTCAGAACTCTTGCCTCCCAACTTTACAGCAAATATGTTGGAGGACTAAGGTAAAGGTGTACCAACTTGTCCTCTAGGTTTGGATGTCCAATGAAGAGATGAATTATTCAAGGAAAAGGATACAGCTTGGGGTGGTTGAGTGCCCTGTGTTACTCATCCAGATAAGCCTGCCCCTACCAACAGTTCTTGCTAATTTAGAAAAGTTGCCACCAACTTTAGTGTGAGAAGTGCTTACAAGCATGAGTTCCACAGGTAACTGAGGGGGGAGTAGGAGGCATGGGAATGCTCTGTAAATAAACAGCAGCAGGATACATGAAATGTCAATGCATTACTTTACCTAGTGCAAGCAGTCATAAGTCACATACATCATAACTTGAAGAGTATCTGTAGCCTACAGATTCTTGTACTAATGAGACCTGTTTAACGATACTGGTATCAGCACCAAATATCTCAGTATCAGTACAGTAAAGGGCTCAAGAGAGGATGACCAGACCAAAGCCAAGACATATACAATACTCTCCTGAGTTTCGTGCTTGCTGTGTTCCGAAGGTATAGCGCTAAACTCAAGGACTGTGAAACTCGGGGTATTGAAAATACACTGAAAAAGCGCTTATTTTTTACAGCCTGTGGAGAAGCTGATTTTTTTTTTTCCACTTCCTTGTTATCTCAAAATACGTACTTTGGAATAAGGAAGAAAATAGATAGAGAAAACGGGTCATTTTGAAGCTGTAGCTGAAGGCAGTTGCCTTACAATAGGCTGACAGTTTTGAAAACATGCTTGTGATTCACTGTGAATCCGATGACATCACCGACAGTGCTCACCCAATCATCGTCCTCGCTGCCTTAAGTTTTTTATTTTTTTTTATTTATTATTATTATTATTATTATTATTATTATTTTTTTTTTTTATACGTCTTGGCCTATTGCGCCGATAGGCTTCTTCCTGGTGGATCCTGATGGTCGGTCCAAGGCTTATTCCTGATGGGGCCTGATGGTCGGCCCAGCCCATTCTGGCGCAGGCGAGTGTTTATTGTGGCGCCATCTTGCATTGGCTCATTCTGCCCTCCCGGAGCTCATCTTTAATCCTAGAATCTAGAGTCCGGGTTGATAGTGGTCTTCTGGACAGCATGTGGGTAGTTTTAAGCCACTTGGCGGTGGCTGAAAAATCCCAGCTTGGTGGCACCGGTCGGGGATTGAACTCGCATCCTCCTGAACATGGGGCCGTCTCGCTATCTGTTCAGCCACCGCCTCCCCCCATAGGTGGTGTCACACTGGCCGTTTTCCTCCAACCATTGGGGCTACGGGCTGCCTGTACGATCAATCGGGAGCAAGTTGTCAGTTGTCTGTAAGCTGGTGTCACACTGGACCTTTTTCCTCCAACCACGTTGGCGGTAGGCACAACTGGCAACTCCATCTTTTCCGGGTGTGCATCACACATGGCCAGTCGGTTGCCCATATCCACAACGTAAATAAACCAATCGCCCTTTGTCCACATAGCACCGTCTGCTAAAGTAAGGACTGTTGCGGCTTGTGCTGCCATTGTCCAAGTTATGGACGTGTTGCTACAGCTAAAAGGAACGAAGAAATGGCTGTGGGCATGATCATGGTTGAAAGACGGAAGGACAGGAGTGTTTACCCAAACCTCGCCAGAGAACTGTGCTGTGAAGAACGAGTCCTTTTACAATTTTCATAGACTGGAGAAAAAAAAGAGTTTGAACTTTGGTCCCACAGTATGGGGTGTTTTCTTATCTTGTCAATTAGATAGTAAACAAAGCAGCTCTGCCAGTCCACTTTATGAGTCTCCTGGTAGGCCATCTTCCACTGCTCCTCACTCCTCAGCCACTGTTGTCGTCTATTTGTTTACATACAGCCGCACGGTTGCTCATACCCACAACCATTTTCCATCCATACGGACAGCCGACAACTCACTCCCGGTTGGCCATACGGGCAACTGCCCATAGCCTCATTGGCTGGAGGAAAACAACCACTGTGATACTGCCTTAAGGCAGCACGCATGACACCAACGGTAGGAAGACGTGGCCCGTACATGTCAAAGCATCGCAAAACTCAGGGCGATAATGCATGAAACTTGGGATAGTAAGAATTTAAGACTAAGCGCGAAACTCAGATAGCGGGAAACTCAAGAGGGTGCTGTACCTACATATGTAAACAAAATATTCTAGGTTATTTTAAGTAATTTTTAAGTAAATTTAAGTCATTGTAAGTCACTAAGTCATTGTAAGTAATTTTCAGTTATTTTGTCATTGCAAGTCATTGTAAATCATTATGTTTTTGTGAGTTTAGGCAGACCCAGGAACACATATCTATTGAACCTATTATATATGGGATTATTCACGATATTTCGATTTATGATTAGGTCTTCAGGAACATAACCCGATCCTAAATTGAGGGAGACTTGTAGTTTTGATTCCAGTTTCCTTTCAGGCCAATCAATCTCTGCTGTGGTAGAGAGTCACTGTTCTACCCCTAAACCTATCAACAGTGGTTTCCCACAGGCTTCTATTCTGTCTCCCACTCTCTTTCTGTTGTTCATTAACGATCTTTCCAAAACAAACTGTGCTATCCACTCTTATGCTGATGACTCTCCTCTGCATTACTCAACAAAAGACCCTCTCAACAGGAATTATAGAACTTAAAGCTGGATGCTACAGACCTTGCTTTAATTTCTGAATGGAGCAATAGGAACTTGGCATCCTTCAATACCTCAAAAACTCTATTTCTCCACCCGTCAACTCAATACGCTTCCAAACACTTATCCCCTATTCTTTGTCAACACACAGCTGTCTCATTCTACATTAAACATTCTCAGCCTATCCTTAACTCAGAATCTCATCTCTTGCCAAAGCAGCTTCCTCGAGATCAGGCATACAGTATCATCTCCACAAGTTTTTTCCCCCCTCATAGATGCTATCCATTTACAAGGGCCTTGTCTGCCCTTGTATTGTGTATGCATCTCATGTATGTAGGGGTCCGTACACACAACCCTTTTGGACAGCACAGAGTACCTCTTAAAGTCTTCTGCACTGTTGCCTTCCTTTCTATCTTCTATTACTATTTTCATAGTGGCTGGTCTTCTGATCTTGCTAACTGTATGCCTCCACCCCTCTGCTGCAGAAGACTTTCTACTCTTGCTCATCCCTATACTATCCAAATCCCTTATGCAAGAGTTAACCAGCATCTTTATTCTTTCATCCCTTTCACTGGTAAACTCTGGAACAGTCTTCCTTCATCTGTATATATTTCCTCCTGCCTTCAACGACCTCTTTCAAATCACCTCTCCAAATGACTCTGGCCTCTTTCAGAATCTTCCTCTGGAAACTGTTTACAGGAGCAGCACCTTTGCAGACTTTTTTGTTTCCTGTTCTTTTGTGCCCTTGAGCTGCCTCCTTTTCTGTAAAAAAAATGTTGATTATGTAGTAAATAATCTGAAATTGATTTTCCACCAGATTATGTGTGCAACATCTTGGAAGATTTGGGAGTAAGTTCTTGTGAGCCACTGGACCAACTGAACACCCTCCTGAAAGCCCCAGCAGATCAGTACTTGAAAGTGGCACCAGGCAAAAACCCAAGACTGATAGCTGCTGTGAGACAAATGAGGAACATTCCTGGACAGTCTTAAAGAAAAATTATGCCATTTGAGTTGATGAAGAAAAATATGTATTTGTTAAACTAAAAATGAAATACCAAATATGAATATATCAATATTCAAATAATATGCAACAGAAGGTTACTATTAAAAACACTGAACCTCAAACTTTTAACTATCCATTATACTTTAGAGTTCAATAAACAATGCATGCAACTCCCATTATTTGAGTTTTCTTCAACATTTCAGAATACCTACTCTTCATTATTTCAATATGCAATCCCCTTCATTTTCACTTTTTTTTCAAATTTTACACAAGATATTAATTTTCCAACTAGCCAGACATCCACTTGCCCTCCAGCTAGAGTCCCTTGATAGAGAGAGTCCCGACAACCTAAGATTTGGACGCCATCATTGGCCCTGTTTTCGCCGCACTTTTCAAACGCTAGCACACGCTCTCTTTGTATTTGTTTCACAGCCATATGGGTTGTCCAATGAAACTGAGCACACTTGTGTCAGATCTGCACACCTTTCTCTAACAGCCAGCAGGGAGCCAGCAACCAACGAGCTCTGGGAAAATAAATAAGAGACGGTATGTGTCTACATCAACAGGTATCATCATCCCACCATTACGCCCTTATACTTTACCATAATTTGGTCACCAGCCGTTGGAACGTGCCGTAAGGTGACAGGAGATTATTATTAGCCTTACAATCAGCCCTGTCTCAGTATAGACACTCAGTAACCCACGTAGCCTATGATAACAATAGGCGTGTCACGGCGGGCTTCTGATGACCATGAGAAGCAGCCGCGGCAGTGCTCAGAGGGTACTGAGAGACTTCAAACAAGTCTGTTGCTTCTCTTTGAGCGTTGCTGCTGTGATGGATGGATTTAACAATACGTACTTGTATCGCTGTAAAACATTATCGGCAGCAGTTTGGGAAGTCTTTCTATTACCTACATATCCCTTCATCGCCTGACCCTTGCCTGCAGGGAGGGACGCTGCCTCCTGAACGTCATGAGCCTTGTTATACTTGTCATGGGCCACGTGGCTGACACACTACCCAAGCTCCATCAATGCAAAGGCACTGTGCTTCCTTTCTGTTACCTGCTTACAGAAAACTTTAGCATATGGAGAGAAAATTAGTGTAAACTAATTATCTGGGGGTGAGGCCGTGAGGGGTCACTGATTCCATTACTCGCCGGGCTGCTATTTTTCAACACACACACACACACACACACTAGGATGTAGTTGCTGCAATAAATTTTGTGTGATTCCAAGGTATTGTGAAGATAAGTTATCAATGAGTTCAATAACATTTAATTCAATTTAATTTAAACACTTATTGTTGATTGAAAAATAATACAGGAAAATACTAAGGCCATGTAAACGTGTTTCAATTTGCTTGAGGGTCAAAATAGGTTTAGAGAATATTGTAGGAAAATGTCAACATATTATAATGACATTGGTACCAATGAAAATGAAGACTGTACAACCTTATAAATTAGACTATTAAATAAAGATGGACTTATAACCCAAGCTAGAGGAGTTTCTAGCTGAAGACCCTTCACATGAGCTAATAGTAACCTAACCTATCACCGCTGAAATAGTAATATTTCCTCGCATTTTAAAATCTCAGAAATGAGTAATAATAATAATGGAAACGGTTACAAGAGTGATGATTAGCAAATACAGTTTAAACAAATAATGTGTTAATGTTTAGAGTGACGGGTGTGATTCTAGAGTTTTACGAAGACCGGTATGGCTTACCAAAAGCAAGCTTCTGTTCATCTAAACTCTTGTAACACGTCCAGTCTATTAGACTGTGGCCTTGATGAGACCGTGAAATATCCATTGTGAGTCTATTATAACAGCTAGAGCCCTGTGGGAGAGATCATGCAGACTGAATAATTTTGGCCATAAGTGCCACACCTTCCCTCATCAGCTTCGATGTCTGGACCTGTGGTGAACTATTGTTTCAGTCCTTGTAGCTGTGCCTCTCTCACAATGATTTCCATAGACAGTACAAAGGGAGGGCAGTTATGACAGCAAGACACACACAATGGCAGTGTGTGTGTCTTGCTGTCATAACCGATGGTTTCCTCCCAAGACGACTGACTATTAACACACCTCTGTCTTCTCAGCGGCTTTGCAGTTAATTAATACACTTTGTATCCCCTCTGTGGCATGTTGCTACAACCGAAGGCTAGTCAGTAAGGCATTGTTACATTGAATCCGCTTCCAAAATAGGTAAAATTATGTTTTTAATACCTCAGTTCAAAGCCGGCGCGGTGCTCGAAGGGCCAAAAATGGCGCTCAGCAGCCTTATACACAGGGCCGCCTATGTCGGGACTCTCTCTATAAAGGGACTCTACCTCCAGCTAGTCCTACTGGTAGCTAGTCACAATTGGAATGTTCTGCCTAACACTCACGCTCTCTGCCCTGCCATGACCATGACCTCAACCCAAGATCCTACTACAATAAATTATAGGTTCCTTGCACGTGACGTCACACCCTCTCCGCGGCGGCGGCAGACGATGCTTTTAGCGTTGTGTGGGACCGAGCCGTATCAGCTGACGTGCGAGGTACTTGGGTAATCATACGAAAGACAGTGAATTTGCGAAGACGCCAGCATTCTGTGGTGTTATTGGGTGCGCAAACAAGCGGACAAAGTTCCCGGAAAAGTTTTACTTCCGACTACCAGCAGTAGACAAGAGATATGGAGGGAAGAGAGAAAATAAGAGAACGGCGAGGGAAGTGGCTGGCAAATCTGGCAAGAGCTGACTTAACCGAGGCTGGAAAAAGGCATCTCCTCGTGTGCATTGATCATTTTTTGAGTGGTAAGTACATATTTGTTTCCTATTTAAGGCACAACATTCGAATAAAGTCAATAATTTAACCTGCCTGGCTGGAGGGAGGTCGTGTGTGCTGGCGCTCCACGTTTAGTCCGTTCTGCTGAGCTTCCCTTGCCCATCTGCATTATACTGTGCCAAGCCTGGTTGGTGACTCCCCTCACCCACTTACATAAGCATGGTTCAGCGTAGAGGTGGTCGTGGTCGTGGTAGAGGAGGACATCAGGTGGAAAGTTCTCAATCTTTTGCCAACATGGCTGCCAGGAACCTAAACAACAGTGCTCAGGCCCGCTCACCACCATCCCCTCAGGCCATACCTGGCCCTAGTCTAGACCCTATCGATAACTCCAGTGATCCTTGTGGTACATGTAATGGTGTTACTGATTCAAATGCTATAGGGTGCGACAGATGCCCTAACTGGTTCCACCCTTCCGCCATGTGCTTAGGCTTACCTGATTAACTGATTGTAAGTATACAGGAGTATGGAGGATCCGGTGTTGTGTTTGTATGCACAGAGTGTCGCACCAGAAGCAGTACGTAGTGGTGGTGATGTGTCTCAGTCAGCTTTACAGCAACTTTTTCAGACAGTAAAGAAACTATGTGAGACAGTTCAAACCCTCTCTACCCAGGTAGCTGTATTATCTACTAACCCTTCTTCAGGTACATCCTCTCAACCCCAGAACCCTACCCCAGCTCTAGGCCTTGATCCTGACTCACCTCATAACAGAGACCAACTGCATACATTGATTAGGGAGGAGACTAGAGAGATGGAGGAAAGGCACAAGAGAAGATCTTCCATAATTGTTAGGGGCATCAAGGCCCAGTCTGTTGATACCTTCAAGCCTGTGTTTGACAGTGTGTGCACTCATTTGACTGGCTCATCTGCAATATTTTCCAACACTGTGTGCATCAGCAAGGAAAAACATATCTTTCGCTTGAAAATTGAAGATGATAACTAGAAAAACTTTGCTCGACAATGCTAGGAACCTGCGAAATAGCTCCTTCTCTGATATATTCATTAACCGTGACTTAATTTACAAGCAGCGAGAAGAGCTCAAAGCTAGACGAAATCAAAGTACTGTCTCTGGAGCAAATGCATTCCCCCTGTCTTCTGGTGTTGCACAAGAGACCCGATCTAACATCACTGGCACCCCAGCTGATGCTAGTGTAAGTGCCAGTGGGACTACTACACCAGCCACTCCCTCTGTACCTGATTTAAACTTATAAGCCAGCAGTGCTTCCCTGCAAAGAAACAGTTCCTAAGTCTAAATGTAGGTTTTTGCAATATAAATAGCATTGTTAACAAACTAAATATTTTATCAGATTTTTTAATAGAATATAAGCTAGATTTATTTGGAGTAGCGGAGACTTGGTTAGTTCCCACCATAGCAGATTCTTTTATTTCTATCAACCAATACAATGTAGTCAGATCTGACACACTGGGTGACGCTCGTAAACATGGCGTTTGCATGTATGTGAAAAAGAACATAAACTACATCCCTCTTAAAGCCAATTGCAGTAATGTTTGCATTATACACCTGCTGGATTTTAATCTTTATGTAGTGACAGTGTATCGCCCTCCTTCCTACACCCACACTGATAATAATGAACTTGCCCAATTTCTTCTCAACTTCTGTCCTTCCAAGCTGATACTCGGCAATTTTAATCTCCCTGCTATTGCCTGGCATCATAGTGATGCCATGACCATGAATTATCCTCCCCTAGACAAACTCTTTATGGAGTGCTTTATATGAACATAAGAACGCAGGAGTCTACAAGAGGCCGGTAGGCCTGTACGAGGCAGCTCCTTTGACCCTAAGCTCCCGTGTATCTAACCCCACCTAATATCGCTGTCCATGAATTTATCTAGTCTATTTTTGGATGTGACAATTGTATTGGCACTCACCACATGACTGCTAAGCCTATTCCACTCATCCACCCTCCTCTTATTGGTTAGTAAACCAATTTTTGCCTATGTCCCTGTTGAATCTGAATTTATCCAGTTGGAACCCATTACTTCGTGTCCTACCCGGTTCTCTTACCAACAAAACCTTATGAATGTCTCCCTTATTAAAGCCCTTCATCCATTTATAAATCTCGATCATGTTTCCACGCACCCTTCGCCTTTCTAGAGAATGCAAGTTTAACTGTTTGAGTCTTTCCTCGTATGGCAAGTTTCTCAACCCCTGAATCATCTTAGTCATCCTCTGGGTCTTCACCAGTGGGTAAAGAGCCCGACATTTGTGTCCTCTGGCAACACCCTAGACTTGGTCTTAACCAGCGAGAATGATAGGGTGGGTGATGTGGAGGTCTTGCCTAACTTTCCCAACTGTGGCCATTGTCCCTTAAAAATAGTAATAGTATTACTTTGAAAATAGTGTTGAGGTCAATCTTGTCCATCATGTTAAGTACTCCTGGCATAGAGGTAAATATAACAAGATAAATGAGTCTACAAGATACTGATTGGGATTTTGAATTTTATGATATACAGTAAAACCCCGATTATCCGAAATGGAAGGGGGGAAGCCTCTTTCGGATAAGCCGATTTTTCGGATAATCCGGATTTATGGCCGCCATTTTGATTTTGAAACCAAACAAACACACGCTACGCTAAACAAAGTAGTACGCTTAAAACATGTGATGTAAATGTTTTATTGTATGTTTGTCTGTGTGTCTCCTTGTCTGGACCAGTGTATGTTGATACTTGTGAGCGTTGCAGATCTGAATTGTGAATGTTGCAGAGTGCGATTGTGAATGGTTGTGCAAGCTTGCAAGTGTGACCTTGATGCATCGTGCAGGTGGAGACACAGTATGATGACTCATATTATCGCGCAACTCGTATGTTGGAAGGGGAATGTGGCATGGAGTGGAGAGGGGAGTCGTGTTTGTGTCGTTGTCTTGAGAGTACGGTGTGAGAGTAGTCGTGCAGTAGTTTGTTCGTTCGCCGCACCTACGTCCTTGCTGGGGCGAAGGTGCGGACATGGTGTTGTTGAGAGTTTGTGTAATGTTTTTTGTCTTAATACATTGATCTATTCGTTACAAGCTATTTCGGCAATACGTATTAGAAAGCATATTCATTTTAACTGTTCTTATCAATTTCAAATGTGTTAATATAGTACATATGTAGTTACTTTTATTTATTTTTGATGTTTTATAACGTTTTAGTATAGAAAAAAAAAATTAATTGCATTATCCAGATCAATTTCGGATAATCCGGTTTTTCGGATAATCCGCTTTCGGATAATCGGGGTTTTACTGTATCTGTAGATGATATGCTTTCAAGACTAAAGTTTATTCTTACAAACCTTATTGCTAAGTATGTTCCAGTCTCTCAAGATCACCCCCGCCAGTTCCGTCAACACCCTCCCAACTCCCTAAAGACTACCAGGAAAAATGCCTGGTTGGCTTATAAGCTTAATAGATCAACCTATGGCAGACACTCCCATCAGGCTGTTCTTGCCCTGGAGTAATTTAATGGGAAAAACCAGAGCTTCCGTAATTATTATGTTGCCCAACAAATAGCTTATGAGAGATCCCTCATTCACAAGATAAAGGAATCACCCAAACTATTACACCAATACATAAGGAGGAAAAAGATTGGTGCACCATAAGTGGGTCCACTTAAGCTAGACAATGGAGAATTGACTGTGTACTGTGGTGCAATGGCTGAGATATTTGCCTCTAGTTTCAGTCTAGTGTATGCCACCCAGGATCCAAGTACTCCCTTTCCCCATCAATGTTCACTTGCAACCATTGATAATGTAACTATATCTCTAGAGGAAGTTAGGATGAAACTTACTTCACTGGATGTCAATTCAAGCACGGGCCCTGATTGTCTACATCCTTGTCTCCTTAAGTTTTGTCCCAATCTGGCTACCCCTCTTAAATTAATTTTCAAGCAGTCCTTACTCCAGGGCCCGTATCCTCGAGAGCTATTAACTTTTACTCTTAAAGTTACTATCAAAGTTAATAGTTTCAAATTATTAAGAGTAAAAGCTATCCTCGTCAACTTTGAATGTAGGTATTAGCAAATCCTGGCTACTATTATCTTCTTCTTCTTCTTCTTTATGGCGGGCTCGTTGCTAAGGACGCCTCCGTGCAAAACGTAAACATCCGACATGAATTAAGTATATATTTCAAAAGAAAAATAAAGAAAAGATGTATAAATGTACAACAGAAACATAATAAATGGCAAACACAAGAAAATACTGAGTTTTGTGGCAGATAGAAGCAGCCTCAAAGGCTGTTTTTACTCGTCACTAAATCAATGCCCGTATCTCCCGCCTGCGTCACGACTTGCTCTGCTGAAATTACCGCACCATAACCACGTCATCTGCCCCAATGATCTACGGGCCGAGAACCAGCGAGAAAAGGAGTAAGTTTAATTGGTCGCCAGATGAAACGGTCTTCTTACATCAAATTCAAGAAAAATACGTATAATCAGAGGGTGTTATGGGAAGAGTATCACCCTGAGGATAAGAAGAGAGCGTGGACTGAAGTGGCAGAAGCTGTATCAAGGTTAGTAATCACATATTCATGGTTCAATCAGCTTACAAACTAACCTAACCTAATCAATTGGGTATTTTTTGCATAATAACACAACCACTGACCTTCCAAACAGAACATACCTTTTCATTCTGTATATGAATAGTTTCATTATGACCATTTCTGCCACAACCACCTCTCCCTCAACAACCTAACAAAACCTAACCATGCCAAACCTGCCCTGTCCTACCAAACACATCCTAACTTAACATGCCAAGTTTGTTGGGGGGGAAGAGGGGGTTGGTATAGATAGTTATGGCATATTTGCCCTATTTTCATTCTTTATTTATTTTTATTTGTTTATTCTTTTTTTATTGGGGGGGATGCTAGGCATGCCAGACTATGGACACTTTTACAAGTACTTTATGTCGAGACTATATGGAATGGTAGGTTTTGTGAGAATGGTACAGTAAGAGTAAAATAGTATATTTATAGCATTCGTCAATCAGATTATGGTGATCTAATGGGAGAGTGGAATGTACTCAAGATAATGTAAGTAAGGTTAATGCTTTTATTTTTTTTGTTACATATTCACATAGTGATGAGTCAAGTAACTTGCAAACTAACCGAACCTCGTCACATGGGAAGTTTGGTCTACAAACGCGACCACTGAGTTTCCAAACAGAACATACTTTTCCTACTGCTTCACGTGAATAGCATCATCATGACCATTTCTGCTGCAACCCCACTCCTCAAAAATCTAACATAACTAAACCAACTCCTGCTAAACCTGTCCTACCTGACATATCCTAACCTAACATGGTAGGTCCCCAAGTGTCAAACCTGCCCCGTCATACCGAACACATCCTAACTTAACATGCCAAGTTTGTTGGGGGGCGGGGGGGGGAAAGGGGGTTGGTATAGATAGTTAAGGCATATTTGCCCTTTTTTTATTCTTTATTTATTTTTATTTGTTTATTATTTATTTTCATTGGGGGGGGATGCTAGGCATGCCAGACTATGGACACTTTTACAAGTACTTTATGTCAAGACTATATGGGAATAGGTAGGTTTCGTGAGAACGGTAAAGTAAGATTAAAATAGTATATTTATAGCATTGGCCAAACAGATTATGGTGATATAATGTTAGATTGGAATGTACTCAAGATAATGAAATTAAGGTTAACGCTTTTAATTTTTTTGTTACATATTCACATATCCATGATTCAAGTAACTTGCAAACTAACCTAACCTCGTCAAATGGGTATTTTTGTATACAAACACAACCACAGTTTCCAAACAGGACATACTTTTTCCTACTGCTCCATGTGAATAGCATCATCATGACCATTTCTGCTGCAACCCCCACTCCCTCAACAATCTAACATAACTAAACCAACTCCTGCTAAACATGTCCTACAAACGTCCTAACCTAACATGGTAGGTCCCCAAGTTTGTTAGGGTGGAAAGGGGGTTAGTATAAGAGAGTCAAGTCATATTTACCTGTTATTTTATTTATTCCTTATTTAGATTTTTTTGGGGGGTGGGTGGGTTGGGCATGCCAGGCTCTCAACACTTTTACAAATATTTTATGTTAAGACTATATCGGAATAGGTAGATTTGATGAGAATGGTAAAGTAAGATTAAAATATTATTTTGATAGCATTGGTCAAACAGTTTCTGGTGATATAATGTTTGGTTAGAAGTACTCAAAAGAATGGAATTAAGATTAATGCTTTGAATTTTTTTGTATAGCTGTATTGTGTAATATCCTCCTACTTAGAGAAAAGCATTTTAGAAAAGTAGGTAATGAAAAGTAGTATTTATGGCCATGTTCATAACAACTAAAAAGTTAATGTCTTATGATGCATGTAAATAAAATATTGGTACTGATTTAGCTTTCCATCACAGCATGTATTAAATGTTATTGGAGAAGTTATGGGAAATAAAAAGCATGCCATAGTGAAACGATTAAGAAACTTGCTTCACATTTATACCCTGACAGTGCCTTCCCTGGGAGTGGACCCGGATGACTGTGAGAGGCGTAGGTACAACGTACAACAAAAATCAAAGCCTTGCATTGCCAAGTGCAAGAATGAGCAGCAGCAGACTGGTAATTTTTTTTAGTTGTTATGTTTTTATATGTAAAACATATATTAGTTAGTTTTTTATGTGCTCACAGAATGCAGCTATACTGGCCACAATGCCTTTATTTCAGCTTAAAGTTAATAAGTTCATAGCAGTGAACTGCATATTTGATATAGAAATTTTTTTAATGTTCATCTGTCAATGACTATCAATCTATCTAAATACCTTGGTTGTCTTCCCCCAGTGAAGGGTTTTAGCCAAGACAGGCACACACTTACTCACACACTCACACTCATGTACACCACTCTCTCAGCTGCGCAGCCCCTGAGGGAATAAAAAAGGCCCTCACTGTATGGGGGATTAGCTGCACAGTTCAGGCAGGGAACTTCCACACCAAGGCCTCACAGCATACACTGGTTTACCCCTGCCCCATCATAACAATGACATTTTCCCCAGCACCTGAGTGCCCCACACATGTGGCACCACAGATACGCAGGCGCCTGCCTATATAACTAAGACATTAACTGTGGTAGATAAACTGGTGTATGACACCATAGGCTGCTCGTCTCATGTATTTGAAGGGGTACCAGAGCCATTCAGCATTGACATGATGTACTAGGGATAGCAGCAACAGTCAAGCAGCAGTGAAATATTGACTGGCCTGTATGTTTTTGGCAAAAACTTTTATATTCTTATTAAAACAATTTATTAATTACCCTTAAATTCATATTCTTTGTAGATACACACTTTATCAGTATTGCTAGAGACCATCCCAGCACATTGTTCATTACTTGTGGAAAAGATACCATTAGCTGCTCCGGCAACAGCCACTGCTTCAATATCTGCTGGCCCTATGACACCAGCCACTGCTTCATCATCTGCTGGCCCCATGACACCAGCCACTGTTTCATCATCTGCTGGCCCCATGACACCAGCCACTGTTTCATCATCTGCTGGCCCTATGACACCAGCCACTGCTTCATCATCTGCTGGCCCAATGACACCAGCCACTGTTTCATCATCTGCTGGCCCTATGACACCAGCCACTGCTTCATCATCTGCTGGCCCAATGACACCTGCCACTGGTGCTTCATCTGCTGGCTATGACACCAGCCACTGCTTCATCATCTGCTGGCCCTGACACCAGCCACTGTTTCATCATCTGCTGGCCCTATGACACCAGCCACTGCTTCATCATCTGCTGGCCCAATGACACCAGCCACTGCTTCATCATCTGCTGGCCCTGACACCAGCCACTGCTTCATCATCTGCTGGCCCTATGACACCAGCCACTGCTTCATCATCTGCTGGCCCAATGACACCAGCCACTGCTTCATCATCTGCTGGCCCTATGACACCAGCCACTGCTTCATCATCTGCTGGCCCCATGACACCAGCCACTGTTTCATCATCTGCTGGCCCTATGACACCAGCCACTGCTTCATCATCTGCTGGCCCTATGACACCAGCCACTGTTTCATCATCTGCTGGCCCTATGACACCAGCCACTGCTTCATCATCTGCTGGCCCTATGACACCTGCCACTGTTTCATCATCTGCTGGCCCTATGACACCAGCCACTGTTTCATCATCTGCTGGCCCTATGACACCAGCCACTGCTTCATCATCTGCTGGCCCAATGACACCAGCCACTGCTTCATCATCTGCTGGCCCTATGACACCAGCCACTGTTTCATCATCTGCTGGCCCTATGACACCAGCCACTGCTTCATCATCTGCTGGCCCTATGACACCAGCCACTGCTTCATCATCTGCTGGCCCTATGACACCAGCCACTGCTTCATCATCTGCTGGCCCTATGACACCAGCCACTGTTTCATCATCTGCTGGCCCTATGACACCAGCCACTGCTTCATCATCTGCTGGCCCAATGACACCTGCCACTGCAAGGGATGACAATGAAGCTGCTCCACCACAGTCACCACCTACTTCATCGGAGTTAAGAGATGCCTTTCATAGGGCAGCAGTATAATTTTTTGATGCTGGGGCTGAATATTACTGCCTCAAGGCTATGATTTTGTCACTTATTTTTTTTTTTATTACTGAGGAGGTTAGGGTGGAAGGGGTGGAAAATAATTTGTGCTGTTTTTCGACAGAAATGATTAGCAAATTCATTCAAAGCACAAAATTTACCGGAAAAAAAATTGTGTGCCATTGTGAGTGGGTTCACTTGAGATTGGGCTCCAATACGCCTCCGTGGTCTAGTGGTCAGCATGCCTGGATTCTCTGGCCCGGGTTCGAATCCCGGCCTGGGCAGTCAGCGTGCAGCTCACCCAGCTGTTCATCCTCCTCTCGGACTGGTCGATAAATGACTACCTGGGGAAACTGTGGTAGCCCGGATGTCACACTGGCCCTGTGTCCCGGGGTAATGGGCTCCCTCTCACCACAGGCTCAAGGCCCAATGTTACGGAGATGAGCACCGAGGCCACGCGCTGCTATAGCGTATGCCCCAACTTTACCTTTACCTTTATTGGCTCGACTGACAGACATGGCTTTGTATGTCGAAGGTCACTGGTTCAATCTCCACAGCCAGCACTCTCTACCGTGGATGTTTCCGATTTCCCGATAGACGAGATTAATTTCTCTGTGTTAAATGAGTATATTTGCACCGTCACCCAGTCATGGGTGCTTATAACACCTTTAGGCACTGATCATATTTGCATTTTATGTAGTCTGTGATGCAGGCAGGATATTCATTAGCACCTAATTAGACTCATGCTGCTCTCCAGTGCCCTCTGATGAATTCACAATCAAAGATGTAGTATACCTATAGGGTAGCATTGAGTAATCTTAGGTCACTTGGTAAAGTGTTCACCTAAGTCCGACCAAGCTGACAACATAAACCTAAGCGTGTTTGCAAGCTGAGTGTTTAGAATATTGTCATAATAATAAATGATGCTGAAAACTGGATTCAACTACTATCTTGAATATATTAATAATTATATACGGAATTGCTAATGTATCTAAGATAAAAAGCTATGTTTTTCAGTGGTCATACCATGATTTCATGAAAATAAATAGGTTGACGTATATAATTAATTACTACGTATTTTGGTATGACGACTATTGCACGTTAATACCATAGCTTTGGTAGCATTGAGTAGTCTTAGGTCACTTGGTAAAGTGTTCACCTAAGTCCGACCCAAGCTGACAACATAAACCTAAGCGTGTTTGCAAGCTGAGTGCTTAGAATATTGGCATAATAATAAAAGATGCTGAAAACTAGATTCCACTAATAGAGTAATTATATACTGAATTTGTAATGGAGCCAAGGTAAAAAAAAAGCTATGTTTTTCAGTGGTCATACCATGATCTCATGAAAATAAATAGGTTGACATATAATTCATTACTACGTATTTTGTTATGATGACTATTGCACATTAATACCATAGCTTTGAATCCAATGATGAATATCTTCAAGCAAGACACAAATAGCAACAGATTGGTCACCAATTCACTCAGTAAACACAATACTCCAGAAAAGTATACACTGAATTCACAATAAAGTTGTTTTTCCACTTAGAACTTTGTAAACAGAAACCAAGTAACCTCGTTTTACTTCACTCATAAGTCATGATGTTCACGATGTGGTCACTTTGACCTTTCGTTCCTCCTCCCTCACTGGCAGACGTCTCTAACAAGCTTTCTTACCACCATTATCTCAATATGAATAACTGGCAGCAATAATTATAAATCATATTCTAAATGACATTTTAATGCAATTTTAATGTCATATTTTTCATTTGCATGTGTGTACCTTTCTGCTACAAATAAAAGTTTTTTTCCCATGTTTTGTTTTCCTTAACTCGAATATTTCACATTTTAATCAATAACAAAGGCATCAAACACTAATTGTATGTTCAAGCTATGTTTATTTTTTTTTTTCTGTTGACATAAACTACATCGTTTTTCTTTGGTGCCATTATTTTCACATGGGTACAGTCTATCACTCCCACAACACCGGCAAGTTGGTAGAATTCTGCTTGCTTTACACGGATCTCCACCCTATCAAGGGAAGACGATAAACCTCCTGACTACCTACGGGTCACTGAGGGCGGCCAGAGTTTCCACAATCACCCTGCTTACACTACTCTGGCTTACCCCCTAACTCATCACTTGAACACTGCAGCATTTTTCCTGTAGCCAAGTACCTTTAAGTCAAAATCACTTTCAACCCCGGGGTGCGGAAATGCTCCCTTTGAACTGGATCTTGTAGCTCTCTTCTCACCAAATCAGTCACATACTCCATTCCTGCACGGTCTAATATGTATGTCTTGACAAGTTCACCATCGTTATACAGTTCCAAAGCGCCCTATCAAACTCTAAATTGCGGAGGCGGACGAGGAAGTCCGGGGGCCATGTTGATATGGGTCTGGGTCTGGGTTTCACTATTAACTTTACTATTAAGTGTTTAGAAGTCCTCGCCAGCACTCTCAAGTTAATACCAAAGTTAAGAGTAGGTATTAGGCTAATAGTTGTTGAGGATACACTTTGAGAGTGAAGTTAATACCAAAGTCGAAAGTTAATACCAAGTTTAGTATTAATAGTTGTCGAGGATACGGGCCCAGGGTAGGTTGCCTGTTGAGTGGAAGAAATCCAACATTCTGCCCATTTTTAAGAAGGGATCCAGACATGTTCCTCTCAATTATAGGCCAATTAGCCTTACTTCAGTATGTTGTAAGACTTTAGAAAGGATTATAGCTAAAGACCTATATGAGTTCCTAGAAGTTAACCAGATCTTGTCTGCTGGCCAGTTTGGGTTCCATCGTGGCAGAACTGGTGACGATCAGCTCCTACTGGTATACCATGATGTAACCTCTTGGCTTGACCTGGGTGCTGTCGTTGATGTTGTCTTGTTTGACTTTAGCAAGGCCTTTGATGTTGTTTGTCACACCATTCTTATAGACAAACTAAGATATCTGGGTGTGGGTGGTCGGCTGCTTGACTGGATCTCTGACTTTCTGACGGGCAGAATCATGCAAGTGTCAATATTGGGTGCCTCTAGCTCATCTAGACTGATTCGTAGTGGAGTTCCACAAGGTTCTGTACTGGGCCCACTCCTGTTCCTTATATATGTCAACCACCTACCTTCACATGTTAAATCTAAGTGTAAATTCTTTGCGGACGACTTCAAGCTGTATATGAAGATACGGCATAATGCCACTTACCCTTTGGCTGAAGATCTCAGTTCTCTCCAAAGAGATATTAATAGTGTCTCCAGGGTGGCTAGCTCGTGGGGGCTAAACTTTAACCCATCCAAGTGTGTTGTGCTACGATACCAGCGTGGCTCTCCTGACTGGACAGCAGTGGGCTCTCTTCAGCACTACCAGCTATAGATAACTCTGATCTGTCCTTGGCTGACACCCATAGAGACCTGGGAATTCTAGTTAATAAAGCTGCAGGATTAGCCAATAACATACTCATATCTACTCTCTGTCGCTCCAGTGACTTTATGTTGGCCATCCTCAAGTCCCACATCAGACCTTTACTAGAGTTTGGGTCAACAGTTTGGAACACTGGATACCTGGGTGACCTGCGGCTGCTGGAGTCAGTGCAGCGCCGCTGGACCAAGCAAATCAATGGCCTGGCTGAACTAAGTTATGCTGATCGTCTCAAGGTTCTTGACCTGTACTCTGTACAAGGCAGACTTTTGAGAGCAGACCTCATTAAATGTTGGAAAATCTTTCATGATCAGTGTGCCATTTCTCCGTCTGATCTATTTACTATCTCCCCAGTCACTACTACCAGAGGCCACAGATTCAAATTAGCCAAACCACACACCTCCACTGAGTGTAGACGCAGATTCTTCAGTGTTAGGTGCATTGATCACTGGAACTCCCTCCCAGACAGCGTTGTTAGCGCTGGTACAATCCAGGCATTTAAACAGGGCCTTCACCTCTCCCTTGAACAGTCACTGTTCTCATACACGGAATAATTACCTGCCTCTTGTCAAAACTCATCCCATTATTAACATTGTTCTGTAACGAACTCATATCTATACACCTTGTTTAACACCTAGCTCCACATGGCACACAATTCCGCCCATTATTTTTGTACAAATCATAATGTCCTTAATTGAACTGATGGGCTGGCGTGCCAGCAGTTGCGGGCTATCCTTCTACGTACCACTGTTATGTGAACCATGACAGTAAGCTGGGGTAGCCAACCAGGTGAGTAAACCAGGTGAGACACACAAAAGTGGCACCAGCGGCACCACCACTACCACCTGCACTAAAAAGACACAGACCAGACATCTGATAATTGTTCCTTGAAGGAATTCCTTATACGATGAACAATTATAGTCTCTGTACCTATTAACGGTATCTTGTACAGGTAAACTAACCATGTCAAATCAAACTTCACCGACTCGGACCCTAACTTTATGACAGTGTGCTCTCTTACTGTTTATATTGTGCCATGCAGGGCTGCAAAATTTTATATTATATGGCTTATATTGCAAATATTTTTTTCCTGATTCCCTTTTCAACAGTCAGTCATTGTTATGTATCTTAGTCAATAACAAGGACTGCATATCAGTTAGGTTTAGTTTTTAACTGAATTTCACTGTTATGTTGTCTGGCACACCTGAAGATTAAAGGTAATTGTTGAGTTGAGCTCCGCAGCTCCAAAAGATGACATTACACCTCCCTATCATAAGGGACTAAATCTATTATTAGGCCTTTCTCTTCTCTTTAATTATAAGTACTAGCTCTATCATATTATGGTTCAGGGACATGGATTTAGTCCCTTAACTATAATAAGGAGGCGTAATATCGTATATTGGAGGCGCGGAGCTCAACTCAATAATTACCAGATTAAATTCTATATAGGTAATTTTTGGTTTATGGATTTAAAACAATGCTCACCAGTAAAAGCATGACCTTTAGTCTGGAAAAAATAAATAGTCTTAGAAAGCGACTGCTGAGGTAAACTCATTATTAACCCTGCATTCTATTTGTTACTTCAGGATGGCCAGCAGTCCTTGAGGATACTAGTACTCCAGACTGGGCCCCAACACAGAACCTTGGTCATCGTAAAGTGTCCCAAGAATTGGTCGCCATCAGTTGTGCTCGGCATCAAAGGATCCAGGAGAGAAAGTTGAAGAAGAATAAGGAGATGTTTATGGCAGCGCAGACACTCATGGACATACAGGAATACACTCAACCTTGCAGTGATGAAGTTCATGTTGGTAAGTGGTTATGTTGATATATGCCATCAACAAGTAGCCTGTTATCACCAGCCTGTTATCAAAAGTGGAAGTATAGTGTCACTATACATCGAGGAGGTTTAACTTATCTGCTTTGGCTAGCTTGAAGCTATGAGTGGCTGAGAAGCAGCTAAATATGGAATGAATGCGAGGGTAGCAAAACAGCATGGGGTGTGCATTAGCATGCTCCTCTCATAGCCAGTCAGCTGCTAGTATTTTTCACTCAAAAATCTTAGTTGCTGGGTATTTTGGGCTACAAAATAAACTCATTTGTAATGGCTGGCATCCAACTATGACTTCTGCTGTCTACTTAAGGGGAAACTCAACCGATTCATGGGAGCCAATTTGAATCTATACTACATTCATATTGTTACGCCGCCCCCCACAACACACCAACCAAGGCCAAGAGAATACAAGGTCCCTTCAACCTCGTACCAGAATTCTTCTCTTCTGCGCAGTGACGTCACGGGAAGTCACTTAGTCCCGCCCACGGTCCCACCCCACCAGTCTTCGCCTGACCATTGGTGGGGATGCATCTCGTTTGCTCCATTTTCTTTTATTTCCATGGGTGACTTTAGCATTTAAGCTCCATTTTCTTTTATTTTGATGGGTGACTTTAGCATTTAGGATTAAGGAACTGAAGCAGTCACACAATTAATGGGCTAGAAGTCAGTACTGGGTATAAGTGGTTAAGGTGTTACAGAGGGTGTCAGAGGGAGGACAGATGAACTGTTCAATAGAGGATGATTGCGGCGAGTAAGAACATGTCAAAAAATACTTGGATAAGAAGGTTAATCTCACACACACACACACACACACACACACATATATATATATATATATATATATATATATATATATATATATATATATATATATATATATATATATATATATGACACACACACACATAGTGTATATGATAATGATAATGATGCTTTTATTTCGTTCATAGGAACATTCGTGGAGACAGGGAATATAGATTGAAGAGCAAATAGTACGTACATAAAAAAAATTAATTATAATGGCAACAACAATGATAAATTGTAATAATAGTAATAATTATAATATTACTAGTAATTATAGTAATTGTACTACTACTACTAATGATGATAATAATAATGATAAAGTAATTAGTGTAGTAGCAGTAGTAGTAATAATAACAATAATAATATTAATAATAAGAGAGAGAGAGAGAGAGAGAGAGAGAGAGAGAGAGAATAGTTTACGCTACAAAATCATCCGTTTTCTCTCGACGACTTCTGCTAACGTCACCTGCTGATGTCACCTGCTGACGTCACAATGATGCGCACGGGTGGACCTCTTATTCTCTCGGCCTTGACACCAACCACGGGCAGGCAGGTGGCGTGCCGAACAACACACTGGGTCGTGAACCCAGAACAGCAGATGACGCGCTGCAACAAGACGCCACTCACAGCGGACCGCACACCAAGAGGGGTGCAAGAAGGCAGGGCAAGGAATACGCACAGCACAAGGTTCCTTGCTTTAATAACAGGCTCCAACCACGTTACACTAGTCCACAGGACACAGTACAAGCTACAGTAAACCCTCAGTCATCCAGGTGCACCGTATCTGACCTCGCCCGTATCCGGGAGTTTTCAAAAATGATTTTTTTCCAAAAAAATATACAAAATTGTCGCGCGCTGCCCAAAGTCGTTCAAATTGCCTACGCGATGCCTTTAAGCTCAAGGGGTCCCACTTTGCCAGTCCAGGATTTCCCCAGATAGATGTCAATATTTCCCGAAAGTGGTCACAATTTGCCCAGAATCGTACAACACTGCTTTAATGTGTGCCAGCTCATTTTACTTGTTATTCCTGCTATTTATCATAAAATGCATAAAACAGTACATATTTTCTTAGATCATCACAAAGCAGCATATCAGTGACATATCTTTTAGCAAAACTATATACCAATATACTTTGTAGATATAGGAAAAAAGTATGCCTATTGGACACTAGAAAAAGGAAAACAGTACTACGATATAGCAACAGATTACATATTACGCCTAAATTGAAAAAAGTGAGGAATATATAATCACATTGTAATTACACATTACCTAGGTAAGAAATTAATGTTTGATAATTTGGCATTATGCTTTGGTAAGAAAAAATAAAATACTGGCCTTATTTCCACTGACCATCATCTTCATCCATCACAGAATGGGTGTAACATGTAGATTAACTATATGCTTTGGTAAGAAAAAATAAAATACTGGCCTTATTCACAGAATGGGTCTACATGTAGATTAGCCCTTTATTGACTTGTAATGACAGTATGACACATATTATCTGAGTAACCCTGGATTTAATATGGTAAACTATGATATTTTTGCAGTGGTGTTCCCCAAGGGTCGGTAATTGGTCCCTTGCTTTTTCTCATCTCCATCAATCATATTAATTGTTTCAGAACTAAATTATAAGTTTTGCTTATTTGCTGATGATCTAAAATTATACCTAGCTACTACAATTTCTAAGTCTACCCATTTAATTTCTCACAGTATTTTGCAGAGAGTCATTAACACTCTTTACAGCACAAGCAGTTCTTGGGGTTTATCTTTCTCAGTTGGTAAATGTGCCAGAATGAACTTTTGTAGGAATTTCCTTGATGCTCCTGTTCCTTTACCATATCTTATAGGAAACCAAGCCTTACAAGATGTAGATAACTATAAAGATCTTGGGGTCAGGGTGGATTCCTCCCTAAAGTTTCACTTGCATGTGAGAGAAATCACTGGCAAGGCTGGAGGCATTGGTTACAGTATTTTAAAGGGTACCCTTTGCAGATCTCCTGATTTCATGAAGGCAGCTAGTTTTCATCTTTCATATTCGCCCTATCTTGGACTTTGCCTCTGTGGTTTGGTTCACTGGTTATACAGGAGACATTAGGCTTTTAGAAAATGTTTAGAGGAGGTGGACTAAGAAAATTACTGGTTTTCATGATCTTCCATATAGTGAACGTCTCGCTAGATTGAGTCTTTACTCCATTAAAGGAAGGTTGATCAGAGCTGATCTTATTATGATGTTCAACATTCTGAAAGGGTTTTGTCCTAATCTTGGTCACCTCTTTGTTAGAAATCACAACAGAGACACAAGAGGCCACTCCTTCAAGCTTTTTGTTCCTCGTTACAACACTGATGTTCGAGCTCATTTCTTCTCAGTGCGGGTCATTAGCATTTGGAATAATTTACCCGAATCAGTTGTCATAGTGAATTCTGTTAATGCTTTTAAACGGCATCTCGACACTTCTCTTGGTCAAATTTTGTATGATTTTGATTGACTTTGGGTTGTTGAGTATCACTTTGAACTGTAAAATTGTGTCCTGTGCTGTGGTCTCTGCTGATCAGGCTTGCCAACCTGACTGCATTGTCTTGGCACTTGCTCAAGAGTATTATGGCAGTGGTTTGTGTGGTCTTGGTGATGCCACATTAGCCAACCATCAGATCATCTAAAGGACAATCTACTTGCTGTCTTGGTTGGAGGCTTCACTTGATTCTAGATGGGGTTCTCCCCATCTAGGTAAGAAATATAGGTAAGAAATTTCACTGAGCAATGATAACTTGAAAGGCACTAGAAAGGTTTGACTGCTGTACTCCAAATCATATTATCAACTATTAATACGAGGGGAAGCCAAAGCAGTCAAAGGGTAGGCCTACAGGAATAATATGGTGTGTAGATCATAAAATATTTGAATATGATTAGCAGCAGTAAATTTTTATATAATTTATGCCAAAAAATCATGGACTCCACAAATTTAGAATTTTATAATACTGATCCAGGATTTCCCTAGATTTCCCCAAATTTGCCAGTTTCCTTTGATTTGTCACTAAAATTGATGAAATTTCCCAATCTAGTGTCATTTCCCCAAACAGTGGGAGCCCTGCTAGGCTCTGCCCGGTCGACGTACCACACCACCAAGGTAAAGAGATTACCTTGCGCACCACAACACAATGTACAGGCGCCCTGCACGCCATTGTTTACGTTCACCATGGCCCAGTTAATTGCTTTTGTGTGTGTGCCCTACCTTCTCCAGACATTGCTTTGCATGTGTGTGGTGTTTGCGGCGCTTATATATATATATATATATATATATATATATATATATATATATATATATATATATATATATATATATATATATATATATATATATATATATATATATACATACATATACACTAATTGAAATGCCAGAATTTTTCTCTTTACACACTCCCACACGACCACGGCCACCTTAACCCATTTAAGCCGGGAATTAATGAAAGTTTGAATTTGATAACGAGGCTTTAGTATATGCATAATATTGATGGAAACAACACAATTATGGCGATATAAACTTCAAATATGTAAATTCCTCTATTTTATTGAAGAAAATTTGGCGTTGCGTAAACGCAACGAGCGGCGTCCCTTCTGCAGTACATGTTGCGTAAACGCAACTACCGGCATACACATGATACCAATAACAAAACACTTTGCATCAATGTGAATATACTAGAGAACAAAGATACTTCCTCATAAGAAAGAAAATAAGATACATTTCTTGGTAAAAGAAGAAAAGAAGTATGTAAACTAGTACACTTTCTGTTGAAAAAAAAAAGAAAAAAAAAAAACCGTTATAAAACAACGAAAAATAAAATATACTTTCTTTTAACAAACTTAGGCTAACTTTCTTGATAAAAACAAAGAAAAAAATAGGATTCACCTGTTCAAAAAAGAAAATGAACATCCGATCACATCCTGATAAGCATAAAACTAGGATATATTTTCATAGGATTATTCTGGCCTACATGGTATGATACTCTACTGAACACTTTTGATGCATGTGTACTTTACATTTCTGACATATGTATACTGTCTGACTGTTACATAATTTGTAGCGACAACGCCTGGAAGGATTCGTTTTCACAATGTGATGTCTAACGTTATCATACTGCATTTGCGCAGACACGCTTGCAGCACTGAGAATTGATCGCGATCTTCCTGGATTATCTGGCTTTTTTCCAAGGTTCCGAAGCCATTCAGTAGCAATGGCACACGTGAATGATAACAAATCATCTTTCTAACCTCCCTCTCTTGCAAAAATCCAGGCATTTTTTACACGTATGTTAATCATGTAACTGACAATTGGGAAGTACCACTTTTTTCCTCGAATGGAAGGCCGATACTGTGCAATGTTTTGAGCTAGTCTATCTACTCCACCCATTTTCTAATTATATTGATGAATGACATTTGCCATGGGAGCTTTCATCCGTTTCTTTTGAGAAGCAATATAACGTTCAGCCTTCACTACTGGTGATACACCATATTCTGATGATGCAATAGTAACAATACCATTATCATGCCAGCGTGCTGCAATTATCTTTGATTCAGCATCACAAAAATGTTCCACAGATCCTCTTTGTAACTTCACAAACTTTGTAGGGTTATTGAATGGGCACTTTTCGATCCATTTTTTTCTTAGCGTACCTGGAGCATCATGACCCATGTTCTTGATTTTTTTTCTAAAAGTTTGAGTGATGTGAAAATGTTATCAAAATAAAGGGATAACTTCTTTGATGGATAATATTTTTGCATCACATCTAAAACATCCAGAACAACTTTTCCACCAAGACCATAAAATGTGTCAGATTTATCTTTAGCACCATCTTTGCCTTGGTAAACAGATATATCAAAGGCATAACCATTTGGATCAGCTGCTACCCATGCTTTATAGCCCCACCGCACAGGCTTTCCTCGAATGAACTGCTTAGCCGGGTGCCTTCCAAAAGATGGTATCATTGATTCATCAATAGATACGTTACCTGGTCCAAATACTTCCCCATACCTGAGAAAATTATCATTCAAGATTTCCAAGAGTGGACGGACTTTGGCATACTTATCATTTTTCGGCAGCTTTGTGTTGTCTGCAGCATGGAAAAACTTCATTAACGAAGATACTGATATATATTTAAATAAGTAGCAGATG
Source organism: Eriocheir sinensis (assembly GCF_024679095.1). Lineage (NCBI taxonomy): Eukaryota > Metazoa > Arthropoda > Malacostraca > Decapoda > Varunidae > Eriocheir > Eriocheir sinensis. The sequence goes on from NC_066539.1 coordinate 1,190,546, forward strand.
GCCGATAACCTGATTTTGTTATCAGCGATACAGTATCGCGATAATGCCCAGCTATGGTCTGGACGATGATGCTATGTCTGTAGACCCCCTCCTCCAGAAGGCTTTTAGGGCTGGATACACCCTCTCCAGTCCCCAGGAAGCTAGTCAATACCACTTCTACAGGTAAGAAAAACATTCATGGCATGTAAGGATTTTTGTTATGTATTAAGGTATTTTTCAGAAATTCTTCAACAAAATTACTGTATTTGATGGCTTATAAGATGCACTTCAGTTTGGGCAGGCATTTAAAATAAATAAATAGATAAATGGGTGTAAACTAGCAGGAGGCGGTGGCTGAACAGATAGCGAGACGGCCCCGCGTTCAGGAGGACGTGAGTTCAATCCCCGCCCAGTGCCACCAAGCTGGGATTTTTCAGCCGCCGCCGAGTGGCTTAAAACTACCCACATGCTGTCCAGAAGACCACCTATCAATCCGGACTCTAGATTCTAGGATTAAAGATGAGATCCAGGAGGTCAGCATGAGCCAATGCAAGATGGCGCCACTATAAACACTCGCCTGCGCCAGAACGGGCTGGGCCGACCATCAGGCCCCACTGGGAAGAAGCCTTGGACCAACCTTCAGGATCCACCGGGAAGAAGCCTACCGGCGCAATAGGCCAAGACGTAAAAAAAAAATAAAAAAAAATAAAAATAAAAATCAAGGAAAGGGTTTTCGACTGACATTCGTAGCCCTCCCCACTATCAGGTCATTTTTAAAGTTTCATGTGTATTCAGATCCTTATTAAATGCTAATATTTTACATTTAAAAAACATTTGCTGGGACCCACCAAAACTGGTCCTTCTTAGAGACCTGAGAGTCCTGCTTTGAGACGTAAACAAATTTGGTGTAGACAGCAACATTGTCAGAGGGGTAACAGGTGTAAAGTTTGTACATCATATTCATTTATTATCATTCTACATCATAATTCATATATTGTTTGTGTCTATCAATTAAACAATGTTAAACAATTGTATGAAGGTATGTCCTACCTAAATGATCCCTGGCTTTGTACTAAAGAAACGCAGTGGGTCTTGTGCATATTGTCAAGTTTGGTGTACAACCATCCACAAGTTTGTCTTGGTACAAGCATGGTTAAGCATTGTCACTTAATATTCTTCGTAACTGGTGTTATTTTACATGAAGTACTGGTAAGTACTACTGTATACATCGTTACTTTACAAAGAAGTTGCCATTGTTGGTGTAGAAACAATCGCCTACTTGTTTGCATTTGCGGAGATGTTTGCAGTTTAATTTAAAGGCCCTGGAGCACTAAAACTCCACTAGCCAGTAACACAAAGCTGACCCTTGACCTTATGAGACACAGGGCAATTTTCTAGGACATTTTTAGGAAAAAACAAAACAAAAGCGTCTTATAACCAGTCAAATACTGTAATTTTTCCCATGTGTTCTTATGTTTGTCCAACGCGCAATTTCTGACCAAAGTTCCACGTTGGACACGAGGCCATTGTGCTATCATACAATAATTTGGCATCTGATAATCCAGCATGAGGCTGGTCAGCTGCAAACCAGATTAACACTTTTATATAATACAGTAAGAACTCGCATGTAAAAAGTAATAGGAAACAAAAAACACTCAATAGATACAAATTCATTTAATAAAACTGGACCGAACCAACATTTTCAGAAAAGGATAGAAAGCTGTTTGCTGCTTTAATGGACCTAGAGAAGGCATTTAACAGGGTTGACAGAAAGGGTTAATAGGATGTTCTAAGGATATATGGTATGGCAGGGCATTTGCTTGAGGGGATCAGATCCTTCTACAAGGATGCAAGTGCCTCTGTATGTGTGAATGGTGAGTTGATATGGGTGTGAGACAGGGGTGTGTGATATCACCATGGCTTTTTAATGTGTACATGGATGGTTGTATGTGAGAAATGAAAGCCAGAGGGGGGGGGCTTGGTCCAAGGCTGAAAGTGAGAGGTACAGAAGTCATTGGTGGCAGCCTGTTTGCAAATGATACAGTATTGTTGGCAGAGAATGAGGGTATGCTGCAGAGAACAGTGAATGAGTTTGACAAGGAATGAGACCAGACCAATGATTTTGTAAAGCTGTACAATTAGAGCAGAGGGCACAATGAAGAGTAGAATAGGGCTGGGGGATGAAAGAATGGAGGAGCTGACTGTGTTCAAATATTTGGTAATCATGAAAGGTGAGGTGAGTGATAGAGCAGTAAGGACAGACAAGTAGTAGGTGCAATGGAGTAAGTTATGAGATGAAGAAGTGTGAGCATGGAGGTAAAGAGGGGAATAAGGAACCGTATTATCCGGCCGGTTCTGTTGAATGCGTCAGGTGTGGATATGGAATGCAGCAGAGCAATCAGAAATACGTGCAGTGGAACTGAGTCAAATAGGAGGTGCATGTGGTGTTTCAAAATGGGATGGAGAAAGTAATGAAAGAATGTATGAGAGGTTTGCTATGGGGTGTGACAGTGAAAGGAGTGGATTGTGGAGTGGTTGAATGGGTGAAGTGCAGTATGCTAAGTTGGTGTTGACATATGATGAGAATGAAGGAGAATGAAATTGTGAAGAGTGTATGAGGGAAGGATTGAGGGAGGGGGTGTTAGGATGGATCAATAGAGTGAGCGAGAATTGAAATTAGCAGGACTGAGTGTGCTGAGAGGGAGTGCCAGAACAGGGAGAGGTGAAGACGCTTCTGTTGCGACCACCCTGTAGAGGAAAGTTCCTGTAAGAGAGCTGGGCATTGAAGTTATTGGCATTAACTTGTCATATCATATAAAAGAAAAAAAATGTGGACAACTGAATTAGTGATGAATGAGGTGCATAGGTAAGGTGGTATCAGAGGCAAGAAGGGAGACTAATGGGACACTCTCCTCCCATCTCCTGACTGCTGCCACCACCACCACCCTTCCTCCTCTCAAGGCAAACTGTAAGCCACTGCTAAATGCACATTAAAAGCAGCAAGAGGTGGCTATATAACACTACAATATGTATGTAAGGCTAGGACCGAGGTAGGAGATTGGGGAGTGGCAGTGTGAGGGGAGGATGGACAACAATGACAATTTGCACTTTGCCATGGTGGTGACTGATTTGAAATCAACTCCCAGGATATTTTTCATAGATTTGAAGCTTCCTCAATAGAGATGTATATGGGTAGAGGTCCAGTAGTGTTGTTAGATGCAAATTTATTAAATGTGAACTTGTTAAATGCAAGATCTTACTGTAGTTTTATCATAAGATCTTAAGTTTTGCCACTTAATTAAAATAGCAAATAAAGTGGTATCAATAAACATGTAAATGGTCGAATCATTCTGTGGCAGCACCATTTTTGCTCGCGGTAAGAAAAGGCACTTTAAAGTTAATATCCAGTTGTACTTAGAAGTCTTTGATATATGTGTTTGTTTGTGTGTGTGTGTGTATTACTTGCTAGCAGTAGTACTAAACAGGAAGAGAACTACACTTGTGGAAGTGTATGTAATCTCATCTAATGTATCAAGTTTAGCTGTAAATTCTTGAACATTTTTGGCTTGAACAATTTCCTATTCAAGGAGTGTCAATGCATCTATAAGAAAAATAAGTTTTCTTGATATCCCTCAGGCACCTTTTCCTCAATTTCTTTCTGTGACCTCTTGTCTCTAATACAAAGAGGTCATCCCTGTTTTTCTTCATTGCCCTGTACACTGCAATCAGATCGCTTTCTCTTCTCTCCTTCATGGTAGGCAAACCCAATCTGTGCGTGTATTTACCTTGTTGTTTTACCTAGTTGTAGTAAATAGGGCCTGAGCTACATTTGTGTGGTTCATCTTCATAGCTATACTTGTCCAGCTTTTTCTCAAATTGCTGCACACACTTTTTTTCTACCACCTCTTCTAAATCATTTAGAGTATTTATATATCTATAGGGAAAATGCATTTTTTTCTTCTTTCCTCCAGTGTCGCCATTTGTATTTTTTTATTTTTTTTTCATAAGTTAGATTTTTAAGTTCTGGTGCCATCTTAGTAGCTATTCTCTGTATTCTTTCCAGCTTCTTCAAGTGTTTCTTGTTGTGAAGCTATCATACAATTTCTGCATATTCCAGTATTGATCCAATCACTGCAGTTATTTTACTCATCAGATCTTCTCTTTATCTAGGTAATGAAATGCCATTTCTATTTTGTATATATCTCAAAGTGTATCATTAATATGCTTCTTTGGTGACAAATCAGCTTGAACCACCATTCCTATGTCTTTTTCCTCTTTTCTTCATTTCCCATTTTGTAAGTATATGTAGTCTCATTTCACTCTTCCTCACTTGCAGCACATGGCACTTTTTTGCATTAAATTGTGTGTGCATGTGTGTGTGTGTGTATGTCACCATTGCCTGATCATGAGTTGGCCTTGCAATTGCCAGCAAATACCCTCCCGACACAAGCGAGGATCATCATTATCGTTTTTCTCTAGGTACTGCTGGGACCTCACACACCACATACCCCATCCCCCTTGCTCAAGGGGGGACAGTAATGTCTCATCTGCTGAAAAATCCTGGCCTGAATGGCGCTTGAACCTCCGCCTGGCAGCACAGAGCTTTAACCGATTGAGCTTTTGGAGTGGAGTGTGCGTAAGTGTGTGTGTTTGAGTGCTTCAGGGTCGCTGCAGTGGTCCAGTCAACAAATTTGCCTGAAAAATGAAAAAAAAAAAATGTAATTAACACAATTAAAATATTGGGTAATGTTTACATGTGCATCATCCCAGAAAATATTTGTATCCTAACACATAAATAATTTGGTCGTCCCTTAATCAGCTTCAATATAAGACTGAGCAAGGGGTAATTATTTTGATTTAAACACTATGTCAATTGCAGAGATATAGAAATAAATATTCACACTATAAATCTATTTACATGAATTGCTAATTACCCTCAAACTCCTAGCATATACTGGCTTAGTAGTTAGAATATAGCTCTCTTCATATGTCTCATAAGACATTCTTAACACCTTTGGGGAGGCAGTGACCAATGTAAAATGATTTTTTGGTTACAAATTTTTGGGATACAGGATGCATTAATGATTTCACATTAATTTAACGGGGGAAATTAGTTTGGGTTCACGTTTTTTGGGGGGGGTTGTGAGCATACAGTTACAGAACGAATTAAGCTTGTAAACCAGGGTATGACTGTACTTTGTTCTGCCTAATCTTTTTTTTCCCTGACATCCTCCTTGCCTTCCCTTCATTAACCTTCCTCTGTTTCTCACCCCCTATCCCTTCCTTGTTAACCTTAATCCTAGGTACACAGATTTATCTACTACCTCCAACACATTCTTTCCTAGTACCCATTGATTTCACCTTCACTACAAAACTCCATGACTTTAAATTTCCTTTCATTAAAGTTTAGATCCCACTCCCTCCCATATATGTAGGTTATGTGCAGAATCTCCATTTCCTTCTTCCTTTTTGCCATCAGCACTACATCATCAATGTAGGCCAGGCAACCTCAGACTCTTTCGCGCAACTAATTTTAATCTTTAGATCAAATTTGGCAGGTTCTGTGATTTGCCGAGTTGTCTGCTAGCATAACTGACCCACGTGGATTTGAAATAAGATAATTAATCCTCACTGAGCAGCCCTGGAACGGTGACGCATCAGGAGGAAAGGATAGGATAGAGTGGAGATTATTCTGAGTACAAGGATGTGATGAAAATGTTGTGAGTAGTGATGCAGTAGTGAGAGTGATGATGTTATTTCACTATCTGTACTGCACTCTAGCCCAGCAAATACTTCCATGACAACAGTGCAGGGTAAGAAGGCTGCATGTAAGGAATGTGTTTCCTTGACTGAAACACCCAGCTCTGAGGAGGACTGAAAGTGAGTAAAAAAGATGTCCAAATTATTTCCGTGTAAAGAATAATTCATATTACTGACATTCAGTTGTGAGAGGGAGGCAGTGTGAAGTATACCGCCACCATGGCCAGCCTATGTTGACATGTGTGTTGTGGGCGGAGGCCTGCCCCACGCTGCCTGGAACAGTGTTTCATGCTGGCAGCTCACATCCTGGCTACATTTCACCCCAGCTAGCATGACTATTACACAACATATCGCAATTAGGATTTTACCGCTGTGTTCAGTGAGTTAAGACGCTTCACACAATGTGGGAAAAAAAAAAAAAAAAAAAAAAAAAAAAAAAAACGCTGTTTTTACCCATATCCAGGGACCATTCGGTGACAACAATACCTGTCGTTTAAGGGTTAAGAAACTCTCTTATGATGTTATCTGTTCCTGCTGCCTTCCCGATTTTCAGCACTTTCTCTACCTCCTCCATTTCTGTTCCTACTTCCTCCATTTCCATTCTGTCACTGAAAATCACCATGTTCTCTATTCCTCTGTCCCTTCTATTTATGTTAATTACCTTATTCCAGTACTCTTCTATTAATGACCTTATTTCTTCTTTTCCAGTCTGCCTGCCCTCTGCTTTCAGCATTACCCTCTGATCTATCTCCTTCCCTCCAAGGTTCCTCTTCAATCTCTTCCATCCTTCTTTTTCTCTCTCTCCTCTGGGTAGGCTATTTAGTTTCTTTGCCTGAAGTCCCTCCCACTTTGCTATCTTCTTACTAATATGAGTTTGTGTTGCTTTCTGCACTTTCTTATATCTGTTATATGCCCTCTCCCATTTTTGTCTGTGATGCTACCCTTCTTTCTCTGTCAATTTCTGTAACTCTCAATTTTCTGAAGGTGACAAACCACAGAAAACATCTGAAAGTATGTTATGGTAAACTGACCCATTTTTACATATTGGTCCTAATATATACAGTCGTCCCTCAAATAGTACGGTTTCGGTTTTATACAGATTGTCATAGAAGATTTTTTTAGGATTTTTTAATTTCCCGCTCATCACACCAAGTAGCATGGCGTGAGTGGCAACACTGCTCTACCAGACTGCCTCCCACCCCATGCACATCCCCTCAGTCCATGTGTGTGCACAACATCAGGAACACTTGTTTTGCCAGATTGAAACCAATGCACTTTCCCTAAGTCTGTGTGTGTGCACAACCTCAGCTACGCTTCTGCATTACCACATAACATGAACATGGGGCTCAAGAGACAAGCCAAAACACCTACTGAATGCACCCCAAAGCGTTTGAGAAAGGTATTCACCTTGCAGAGGAATTCAGATTTAGAAGAAGTTACGTTTTGGTACGAGTTCCGTTGCGGTAGGGAGAGCTTACCACGTGGCTCAGCTTCACTCGCTGGCCAAAATTGCCAGTTATGCATTTTCTGATGTAGTGTTTCCACGCTGGGCAATGGAGCCATCCTGGCAGCGCTGCCTTCCACATTGCCAGCGAGCAAGCCAAGTCATACACTCACACTCTCTCTTACTCTCTACCACAGTTGCTATTGCTCTCTAATTCATACTTGAAAATAAGATACGAAACGGTAATTATGGAGATTGACTCCGCACCTCCAAAATATGACATTACGTCTCCATATTATAAAGTCAAGGGATGGATATTTAAACTACTCCAACCAAATTTTAAATATCCTGACCTCTGACGGGGGGGGGGGGCTTCGCCCCTGTCGACCCCCCCCAGCGTGGTAACACTACAGTGACTGCAGCAGAAAATGCATAACTGGCAAAATGGGCCCGTGGGTAACAAGATGCTTTTCTCTTTGGTTCGTGTTTTTACTTCATTCCTTTGTGTTCTGATATAGTGAAGCTTTCCAAGAGAAATAAGTTCAGGAAGTTTCAGCCTTTTCGAATAGTCAGGTCTTTGGGTCTTTGGGACAGATCATGAATGGCAGAAGTGTGAGCATGGAGTAAAGAGAGGATTTGAGATACAATAATTGGTACCAACCATACATATGCAAGTAAAATGCCTCTGGAATGAAAGTCAGAGGTCTAGAGAGCAGGCAGTGGAAATGAGTTATTTGAGGAGTACATGTGTAGAATAATGAGTAATGAAAGTGTGTACGAGTTTTTGAATTGTGTCACAGGGGTGAAGGGAAGGGAAGTGTGTGGAGTGGTGGAAGAAATTGAAAACCTTTTTGGCAAGGTTTCAGCCACATGGAGAGGAGAGGAGAAGAGGTAAGACAGTAGGGTGTATATGAGAGGTGGGAATGCTTGGAGGGTGATGCTGCAGGCAGGTACTAAAAGGTTCCCCACTAAAACCAAAAGTTATAATAATAATAATAATAATAAAGGGAGACTTCAATTAACTTCATTTTAAAAAAAGAAGTGAAATGGGAAAAAAAAAAAAATAGGTGAAAAAAAAAGTAAAAGGTTGAGAGGATGGACGAACCATCAAACTTTGGACCTAATTTTCACAAAAACTGTGGAGGGATTGAGTGGGTAGACTGGACTGATATGAAGAGGAGTACCTAGTAGAGAAAACGGTGGGGTGACTGGGACTGATATGAGAGTACTAATATATTCCAAATATGACTTTTTGTTCCATTCTACACAGTAAAAAACTAAAGGAGAAAACAAATAAGAACAATAAGGACATATATAAAAAAAAAGCAAGAAATGATTATGTGGAAATAAGAAGAGGAGGAAGCTAAATTTGAAAGAATAGTTTTTAAATGTAAAGAACAACCAAAAATGTTATATAAATTCATAAATGGGAAGTTAAAAAGAAATGAAGGAGTGGAAAGGCTAGAGGAAAAAAATGTAATCTACAAAAATGAGAAAAATTGCAGAAATATTGAATGAAAATTTTCATGGCATTTATAGAAGAAACCGACTTTGACTTGGGTCTTGAAAATTGGAATGAGGGGAAACTGAATATGTAAGTAAAAGTTGATAAAGCAGAACTGATACAGTTGATGAAAAACTTAGATGGAAGGAAAGCTATGGGATCAGATGGAATCTCGGGACAAGTGCTAAAAGAGTGTAGAAAGGAATTATTGGAGCCACTTTATGACATAATAACATGCTCTATAAATGCAGGAAAAGTGCCCTTAGAATGGAAGAGTGAACACTACCAATTTATAAAAATGGAGATAAAACTGAACCACTAAATTATAGATCAATTTCTTTGACAAATGTGCAAGAAATGTGAAAGTATAATAAAAAAACAAAGGGTCGAACATTTAGAAAAGGAAAACATGATAAATGAAGGACAGTTTGGATTTTGAAAAGGGAAATCGTGTTACTAACTTACCATGTTTCTACTCAAGAGCAATAGATGTGGTGCAAGAGAGAGAAGGGTGGGCTGATTGTGTATATCTCGATTTGAAAAAAGCTTTTGACAAGGTTCCGCACAAAAGGTTAATCTGGAAACTACAGCAGTGGGGAGGAATGGGCGGAAAGGTTATTGAATGGATGAAGGATTACTTAATGGAAAGAGAAATGAGGACAGTAATTAGAGCGGAGAAATCAAATTGGTGGAGAGTAGAGAGTGGAGTTCCCCAAGGCTCAGTTCTGGCACCGATAATGTTCATAATATATATAAATGATATGCCAAAGGGTATAAAAAGTTATATGAGCCTTTTGGCAGATGATGCAAAGTTAATAAGAAAAGTGAGGACGGAGGAAGATTGTGAGGAGCTGCAAAAAGACCTGGTTATGGGAGATGCAATTTAATGCAAAATGTGCCATGTTATGGAAATGGGGAAAAGTAAAATCAGACCGAGGAAAATATACAGGATGGGAGAAGAAAACTTAAAGGTGGTACATGAAGAAACAGATTTGGTAGTAACGATGCAAGACACACTATCCCCAGAAAAGCACATAAACAAGCTGTTTGGAGAAACCTACAGGATGATGCAAAATATAAGGGTATCATTCCATTTTATGGACAAAGAAATGAAGAAAATAATAACAATGATAAAACCAAAGCTTGAATATGCTGCAGTTGTGTGGTCGCCTCACAAAAAGAAGGATATCAGAAAGCTGGAAAGGATACAGGGAATTGCAACTAAAATGGTCCCAGAACTCTCGAATATGATGTATGAAGACAGATTGAAGGAGATGGACTTGACGACACTGGAACAAAGAAGGGAGAGAGGAGATCTGATCATGCTGTATAAGTTGGTAAATAAGTTTGATGAGGTGGATAGAGATGATCTCTTCTCAACTGCGAGAATGCAGGGGCTGAGAGGACATGGAAAGAAACTGAATAAAGGAAGTTGTTTGAGACTTGAAATAGTATGGTCTTCCACATCGAAGTGTTAACACATGGAACAACTTGTGGGAAGAGGTGGTGGAGGTGAACAGTGTCCAACAAATGAAGGAAAGGCTGGATGAATGTAGATATGGAGACGGGACTATTAGAGCTTAGCTTGGGCCCGGTAGACTACAAACAGGTAAATACTACTGCCGCCAGCATGTCCCGTCCCGTGCTACGAACTTCTGCTGCCGCACACTGCAAGTCAAATATATTTAAACTAATCAAACCTAATAACATATCCTAACATAAGCCACCGAATGGGAAGGCTTTGCCCCCCCTTGACAGGAGAACTTTACCTCCCTTGACCCTCCTAACGGGAAATTCGCCCCCCTCGACCCTCCTTCTATTGAAAAAGTTCTTGAGTAGTATGCGGCGTGCAAGATGTAGGCAATGTTATCTTGCCGCGGTAGAACACTGTCTTTCTGTATATTTTGTTTTCTTTTCACAGGAGCTGCCGAAACAGAGGCCTGTCTTGAGAGTAATTTCAAGTCACCTGTGATATCAAGATCAAGATCAAATCAGATCCATGCCATTGTTTTGAAGGTGCTGTTGTTTTGGATGAGGGATAACAAGGTTCTACTGTATGCAAATTTCCTGTACAACACGATGTGGAAACACTATGAAGGTGCTCAGAAGAAAGCAACTGATGAAATTTTCTGTCACTATGCTTCTCTTGTTCATCCTCATTCTATGACAAAGAAGCTGGACACTGCAGTGACTTCTGATGGCACATGGAGGAAGAGAGGACACACTTCCCACACTGGTATGGAATTTGTAATCAACCAGGAGACTGTGAACTTCTCAGCAATTTTTGCTCTGTCTGTAGCTCCAGCAGAAGCAAAACCTGCCAGTTAGGCCTGAATGTGATAATAAACATTGGTTTACTTCAGATTGTATTTCTTATCCCATTATGTGTAGAATTTTACCACAAAAAGCCTACAAACACGGCAATACACATTTCTTGGAAGATAACAACTCATATCTCCCACAAAAAGCCTACAGACACAGCAATACACACTTCTAAGAAGATAACAACTCATCTCGACACTAAAGTTTTCTACGCTGCAACTTTATTTTTCCATTATTCTTCAAAATAATGCAGATCTAAAGGTATCTTTGGAAAGAGAAAAGAAAGGGCATTTTTTTTGCTAAAGGCAGATTTTCAAATAAAACTGCTCATTTCCTTTATTTTTTTTTTCAGGCAAACTTTTTAATTTTTTTTGTTAACAAAATGCTTTTCAGTCTTATTCTTATATAAATTGTTTCATCAAAAATCTATTTTGGGGCAAAGAAAGCAATATGTATATGTACTATGCAGACTGATTTTCAAAATAATTACTTCAGAAAAAATTGAGAAATTTCAAATAATACTGATGCCATTTTTAACATATACAGAGCATATTATATTAGTTTTCTCCAAAACTGATAAGTGTATCTAAATAGGGGTCTGTAATGTTTTAGGTATAAGGCACATAACACCAGAAATTACGTGGATCGGGAAAAAATTAATGTCACCTAAGTAACAGGTGTCCACTCTCCTAAAACATACATAATCTTGAACATAAAATAATACATGAATATTATAATAAATCAAGACAATTTATGATACTTACTGCCAAAAATCTATGGTAGAAATTTTTGGTAAGTCCAGGTACAGTCTCCAGTTCTTCAATTCTGTCAAAGTTGCCATACAGTTTCCTGTAAATTAAATATCAATGAGAATCAATTTTTTATGAAAATATATTAATAAAAAAACATTTGTAATAACAATGACAATAATAATTATTGTATACACTCTTGTAATAGTTAATTTTATGGAACAATGTAATTCAGCGGGTTAACTTTTTTTTACATGGATGCAACTTATCAGAACTAAATTTATTCCTTATTTGAACATTTCATAGTTTTAGTGAAAACATTACTGACCTAAAAATAAATGCAAATCCATTACCAGATGGCTTTAGCACAAAAAAATCCAGGTCCTATGAGGATATAATAGGTCATTGGTCTACTACACATTATATTCACTATCATATGGTTAATCACTTGTATCCATAGCTTTCTGAAATAAATATACAGCAGGCACACCTACTACACATCTTTACACTATGCGAAATGCCTTCTACGCGAGGACCTGAAAGTATAAGCCAGAAACTCAAAGTGCACGAGTTTAACCCACAAATAATACATGGCACAAAAACTGAAATAAGAAATGAAAATGTAGAATAAACACAACAATATGTCGTATGGCACTGTGGAATGGGAATGGAACACCCCATACTTTTGTTTGTTTACAAGCAGTGCTGCCTGTGCCATTCACCGCTACCACTACACCACACCGACACTCCAATCAGACAAAACAAAACAGAAAGAACCATGAACAAGTGATGAAAAATTTGATAGGAATTAAGGGTTGTTTGGGAAGTGTTGGTAATCTATTAGTGAAACGAAGCATTAATAATAGCTGCTGCGAGTCGAATGCTCCCAAATCGAATGTTCTAGAAAGTTCCGAAAGGGATGAGTTAACTTCCAAGCTCACTTCTGGGCAGTCAGCTGATAGACGCCGTGCAGTCAGCATCCAGTCACCCAGAGAGTCAGTCAGCTGTAAACCTTCTCCGGTGTATACCCACGGTTAGCGGTCAACTCAGGGTTACTACAACTTAACTCAGTAGCAGGCAGCTACATTAAACTCATAACTACAAGGCCGGTCACACAACGCCGACTTATTCAGGCAACTATACCTGAAAGCCTCTACAATAACAGCTAAGTCCCGCTGGTTAAGTCTTTACCTGGGGGCCCTCGTGGGTGGGATTGATCAGTTGGGCGCTTGGCAGGACGGAAGGCCCAACACAATAAGGTGGGACGGTGAATGTGAGTTCGGCTTATGTGTATTGCATAAGATTAGCAATTTCAGATATACAGTAAACCCTCTCGTATCCGGGTTAATAGAGCCACGGGGGCACCCGGATATGGGAAAAACCCAGATATGGTGTAGGTCAAGTCTACAGACCCGAAGACCTAATTTTCGATCATGGCCTGCCATAAAGGCAATGACTGAGTACTGCATAGGTGCTTCTGTCCATAGCCTACTCGTAATATGGTATGCCCCATGGCTTTGTGGCAGTCAGTCTGCACCAGGGAGTGAAATGTGCGCGATTGATGTGCTCCGGGTGCTGAGAAAAGAGTTCGAGCAGCGTCATCACGGTTAGCGCTCGCGGCAATCTCTCCTTGGCTTATCGCAGTCCTGCTGCACCTTGGGGGGATCTGTTACTTGGGATTCGGCAATTAGGCGCAACAGCCTCAGCCGCTAACCTATTGCTGGGGTGCCTAGCCCCGTGTTAACAGGCAGCAGCTAATGTTCCCCTGCCCAGCCAATCACAGCAGCGGGGCCTGGACCCAACCCAGAAAAGCCCAGGTATTTGTGGCAGCTTAACCGCCCAAGTTTGCACCATCGTGTTTACCACATAGGCTTTCTAGCAGACCCAGCACTGCCACAACAAACTTTTAATGGGTCCAGTTTTACAAAACTGGAAGGCCGATGCTCTGTGCTGTTCTTAGGTGCATGCCTGCGGCTCTATCGCTGCGTAGCTGCATTAGCAACCTCATGGCTACGAGCCCCACGGGCTTTACCACCCGGGTCAACCAGAAGGCATACCAGAGCGATACCCGAAGTGGTCCGGGCAGGCAACGGGCATCAAGTGCTCTAAGCAGGCTTCTATATGGACGCCCGGGCAGGCACCCCAAGGCGCCACCCTTTTAAGCCCGGCAATGAGCCCAAAGGCCCACAGATGCCGGGCAAGTATACCAGGCCGCCCCACTCTGAGTGTGAGTGGGGAGGATAACCAAGGAATCAATGACAACCTGGTGCATCCGCTTGCGTGGTGATCTGTGGCTGTTTAGTTACACTGTGTTGTGTGTTGCCCTTGCGAACCAGGGGAGGTGCGTACCCCCTGCACAGCATCCATCAGGACCACAGGGAGGCCAGCCACAAGAAGTAACCACGATTCACGGCCAGCCCGCACCTCCAGATCGGGCTGGCCCACGGGACTTCCAAACCCCTGTGGGCCCCTTTACTCGTCTTACCGCAAGCATGGTAAAATCCTTCTTTCACATGTCGGACCAAGGGCGGTACTTATTCACATTTCTTATTCCGCCCTCACTCCCACAGGAGTGCTAGCGGACCCGCATGCGTTCTCCATGGGGACGGAGCCCTACTCACCTAGTCCAGTCTGGATTTAGGCAGTCATCAAGGCTTAAGCTAGAATTTGCACTGAGTGTTTCATTTAAACAGTCCTTTGACACTTCCACCATTTAAACCTGCACTGCCTTGACTCTCGTCACTTCGATATGGTCTGCAGCGCTCGGCAAGAACGTTTACGTGCCAGTTGTACTGCGAAGCACACAGCTTTCCTGCGAACCTTCACACCAGGACGTCAATATCATTGCTACGTGCAAGCTGGGGTGCGCCTTACGGGTGTGGTACGCCACCCGGGCAGAGCTTAGAGGCATCGCGCATGCAATTTGAACGACTTTTGGCGGCGCACGACAATTTTTATTTTATTTTTTGGAAAAAAATCAAATATTTTTTAAAACTCCCGGATACGGGCGAGGTCGGATACAGTGCACCCGGATAACTGAGGGTTTACTGTAATGAAATAATGCTTGGCAACCCTTCACGGTGTAAACTAACCGGCCTGCCTGGCAACCTTGGCCACGATGCAACGTGACACAGACACTAACAGCCAGCTGACTCCTCTTCATATAGGCCACTTCCATTGTATTCATTTAACTGCCGCCAGTTTTAAAGCAATACTTAAGGTCAGCCATGCAAACTAGATACACAAGTGGTTCGCTTATTTGGCCACTCGTTCAAGAAAGTTCTGGAGTGGTGGCCTGGGTGGCGACTCTGTGACCTTGGATGATGAGGATTACCAACGCTCACTGAACAATCTGGGAGAATTGATGCTATAAGCACCTCAATCCCGGAGTGGTAGTTACCATTCTGGGAGGAGCGAAGCACGTTTTCAGCCACCGCTAGTGCTTCAGATTTGGTGCAGCAGGTTTGGCCTCATTCAGTTGAATGTGCCGGGATCGTTGCATTCAAGCCCTAAGGGCTGCTGTGGCTGAGGGTGTGCTCAGTTATATACTCCTGTAGTGAATGATTTGAGGTATTTTAGTAGGTAATTTTCAAGTAAAATCTTATCGGTAAACACACTTATATATTTTTAACCATGTCTGGATCTGATAAGGAGAAGCTGAATGAGAAGGTTAATCCCAAGGCTTTAATTAGTTCATTACGCAGAAAAAGGAGCGTTCACAAACGCAAGGTCACCATTAACATCCGCAAGTTAAATTAAATGAATGAAGCTATCCAGTTGACACCCTCTTTCTGTAAAAAACAATTAAAGAAAATTGAAGCTGAAATAGCCCAAGTTAAGAATTATGATAAAGAAATTAATGACCTTATGGAACAGCATGATTTGAGTATTAATGATGAGAAGTACTATTATGATGAACTTGATTCCCAAGTAGATTACTCAGTGCAAACCAGCGCTGACTTGGATCAGTATTACGTGAATGCTCAAGGTGAACTTGCTAGTAATACTTCAGCTGATAAATTCCTGGATGTAATGACAAACTTAAACTTAGGTGAAAGTAAGCCTCCCCCTCATCAGTGTGGAACCTTTACAGGAAAGGAGAAGGAGAAATTTGCCTTCAATACCTTCCTAATACAGTTTAATAATGTTATTGGTTCCAGAAAAAAACTATTGGACTCTGCTAAACAATCTTATCTGTATGGGTACTTAAGAGATTATGCTCTTTAAGTAGTCAAACACTTAATCATCTCTGATGCCAACTACCACTTGGCCATTCAGATGATTAAGCAAGAGTTTCTGGATGTGAAGTACACACACTCATAAAACTATTGTTACACATTCAGCACAATACAAACTGACACCAAGGACGAAGCCATTGAGAACAGGCTACTCATGTTGGTATCACTGCGTGTGTTGGGTGTGGGTTCACTTGCCTTGGCACAGTAATGCTTCATGAAACACAGGTGGAGTCTTAGTCGAAGTTAATTAATCTGTGTTCTATATAGCTATAATATTGTAGTGTTTGGGGCAGGGGGGGGCATGGAGTCTTGCGATTTGAAGCCACTAAACTGTCAGTCGGCCATATTGTTCAAGCCGGAGAGGAGTGGCCAAATGGATGTACCTCCATGAGCGGCGGGCCAGACCACGCAGACTGGCAGTACATGCTTGCCGCTTACAATTTTCTAACTTGTATTTGTAAAGGAGACCGCACATCTTGGTGATGAATTGTCCTCACTGCATTTCTTGGATATCATGTACAGTACTTTCTTACCTGTTACAGTATATTTACAGTAATAAATTACAAAATTATTTTAATTTCATCAGCCTGCATGTTAAAGTGCTGGAAAACAGTAAGAAGAGAAAATAAAAACATTACGGTACTCCATGGATGCGGTACTCTAACTCTAAGGGCAAGCACCTTCCGTGTTAGGCGCGCTCCACCCTCGTATTCGTACCTCACGGCTGGAACAATATGGCGGCCGATTTGACAGCTGAGACTACGAAAACTGGCTTCACTCACCAGTACAGCGCGCTCGAGGCTGTGGGCCTCTCCACCCCTAATACCTCCATGGTTTGGGGTGATGAAATTATCCTCTAACACCTCTCACACAAGTGAAGAGTTCAAATTTCGTCCATTTAGGAGACAATATAATAAACACCTTGCGGTGATGAGTCACTCAAGATTCAGATATCAGAGTGAATCCCATTGACTGATCGCCACATACGGCTCCAATGAGCTGAGGAGGTTACATAAAACTTAGCTAACCCTTATGATAGATTTATAGTGGATTAAACTTGACTAATCACCCAAATGGTAAGATAACATTGGCAATGGTTTCACTAGTACAGCATGCTCTACCCGAGTCATGGTATTCGCTGTCTTGAAACAATCATGGAATGCACCCAATAAGATTAACTCTCTAATAATTCTCGGCGAGTCATTATAACATGTTAGACAAATTAACTCCTGCATTAATAAACTACTCTTCTCCAGAGATGGCTAATTTCGCCAATTCAAAACGCCCGCGCCAAATTCTTTATTGGTCAACTTAAAAAGTGCACAAAATTCCTACTTTTTATCAAGTAATGAGGCAACACAAGAGAGAAAGGTAGCCCAGGAGTAGATTGAGACAACCTGTTGAAGTCCATGCAACTCTGTTTAAACTTTGTCTTTCTTAGCAGCAATGCTTTTAGTGTTGCAATTTGAAGTTGTGTTTTTTTCAGATGCCCACAACTTGTTCATGAACAAAAAGACAGGTTCAGTGGAAACATTAGTTCCAGGATGGCACATTATGAACTGAACTATATCTGACATGCATTGATGGTTGTTTTTGTCTTTGACATGGAAGAATACTTCTATCCACCACTGTTACGTATATCATATGAGCATTGTTTAATAATTAGTGAATGTAAAGCTTAAACAAGTGCCACTCAAATCACTCTGTTAATATTATGGTGGTATCTGGTATCTCAGTGTCTCCCTTCCTCTTTATCCTCCCTTACAGGAGTCCTGTCCTGCTCCCCCCAGCAGAGCTGAGGTGGTAGGGGTGATCGCACTCCTACCAACCCTGCCTAGATTACCGGGTTGCTCAGTGTGAAATTCGTCAAACCCCACTGTAACGATACTTTTTTGAGTGTGTGTACATCATAGATGAAACTTACAAGAACATTTTAAAGGCAGCACCTACTGGGGAATTTGATTCTGATTATACTTCTGTTAAAGTTTATCTGAATGAAATGAAGTCTTACCTACATGAGTTAAAGGCTCATGATGTTGACCTACTAACACAGGAAACTGCTGGACACTCATTAATCAGTCACTTTGTTTTTAACAAACTACCAGTGGCCTTAAAGAGAGAGTTGGTACATAGATTGTCCAATAATTATCCTACCTTAACTGACATATTTGCTAATAATAACGAAGCAATAAAAACTTTAATTAATACTGCACCGGTTAAGAAAAAGACCTTTGACAAACCTAACAATAAGCCTTCAAGTAAATATGCCAAATCTGGATCTGGATCTGGATAATAATGCGCAGGGCACCTGTATGGTGCATAACACGCATATTTGTTGGCTGTTGGGGGGACGGGGGAGCCGAGTGTGCAGGGGAGGGAAGTGAATCAAGTGTAATTGTTAGTGTTGGTGTGTTGTGGTGACAAGTGAGTATGTATTTGTTTTTTGAATGAGTCTATTGTATCGCAGTCTAAAATCTGTTGAGGGAGGCTGTTCCAGTCACGTATGGTGCGTGGAAAGTATGAGTGCTTGTATGCGTCAGTGTTAGTGTGATATGTTTGGTATTTATGGATGTGTGTGTTACGAGTACATTGACTGTTTGCCTTGTGTAGGTATGTTTGTGGGTCAATGTCAATGTGAGTGTTTGTGATCTTGTACATAAGTGTAAGTCTGTGTGCTTGTCTGCGTATGTGAAGAGGGTCCATGTTTATCTGTTGTTTGATCCGTGTTGTGATTCCAGGCGTTCGAGTGTAATTGTTTGTAATGAACCTAGCCGCCTTGGTGTTGATTTGTTCTAACCTATCAATGTTTCTGTGTGTGTAAGGATCCCACACCGTGGAGCAGTATTCCAGTGTTGGTCTCACAAGTGTGTCATAAGCTATGTCTTTAATGTCAGGTGTGCAGTTATGTAAATTCCTCCTCAGGAACCCCAGTGTTCTGTTGGCTGTGGCACTGATATGGTCTATGTGGGTGTTGAATTTCAAGTTAGTTGAGAGATGGATGCCAAGGTACTTGTGTGTGTGAACTGATTCTAAATTTGAATTGTGGAGAGTGTAGGTGTGATGGAGGGGGTTGTGCGCTCTGGTGAATCTTAAAAGTTTGCATTTGTCTGGTCGGAAGTGCATCTGCCAGGTGCGTTCCCACCGCTCGAGGGCGTCCAAGTCATTTTGTAGTAGTCTGCAGTTGTTAGTAGTCTTTACTGCTCTAAACAGTAAACTATCGTCGGCAAATAGTCTAGTGGAAGAGTTAGGCGTTGACAGTGGAAGATCGTCAATGTACAGGAGGAAAAGAAGGGGGCCTAGAACGGTGCCTTGTGGGACACCTGAAGAAACAGACAGTGTCAGATGAAGATCCGTCAAGAAGAACACGTTGAGTCCGGTTAGTAAGAAATGCAGTGATCCAGTGAAGAATAGGTCCTGAAATACCGTAGTATTTTAATTTTAATGTCAGTCTTTTGTGCGGGACTTTGTCGAAGGCTTTGGCAAAATCTAAAACAATAGTGTCAACTTGTTTAATGTCACGTCGGTCAAGTAGCCTCGTGATGTCGTGATATGTAGTAATGAGTTGCGATTCACATGAGCGTTTTGGTCGAAAGCCGTGTTGTGAGTCAGTAAGGATGTTGTTTGCGTCAAGGTGATTCATTATGTGTTTGTGTATTATGTGTTCGAAAATTTTACATGGAATCGATGTTAGTGAGATGGGGCGATAATTGGCAGGGTCAGTCCGGTCACCTGTCTTGAATAAAGGATTAATGTTTGCCAAAAGCCAGTCAGAGGGTAATGAGGTGGATGATAGTGATTGGGCGAATATGGCCTGAAGGATGGGGGCAAAGGATTTAAGGATGAAGGCGGGAATGTTGTCGGGGCCAGTGGATTTAGTTGTGTCGAGTCCTTCCAGTAATTTCTGTATTCCGTTAGTCGTGATGTCAAGGGGGGCTATGGGGGGAAGGGGCTGTGTGGCATGTTTGGTGTCAGGTTGTGTTCTTGTGTGTATACGGATTGGAACTGTGTGTTGAGTATTTGTGCTTTATGTTGTGGGCTGGTTACTAATGTGTTAGTGTTGTCTTTAAGTGATGTAATCGTGTTAGTGTCATGTTTGCGCGTCTTAAAGAACCTGAAAAAGTTTCTTTTGTTATTTCTTACGTTGTCTGTGAGATAAGTTGCTATGTGTTTGCGTTCCGCTACTTTTATGTTTTTGGCAAATGTCTTTTGGTGGTTTTTGTAGGCGGTCCAATTATCTGTCGTGTTGTATGTCTGCGCGCGTCTGTAGAGTCTTTGTTTCTTGCGATGTTGTCTGTGTAGATCCCTGGAAAACCAGGGGAGTGTGTACCTCCTAGAAAGTGTTTTTTGTGGTATGTGTCTGTTCATTGAGGCGTGTATGGTGTTTCAGGTTCTTCCAATTGGTGGAAGGAGGTCTTGTGTGTGGGTCTGTCACAAAAAAGTCAGTGCTGAAGGCAGTTAGGTCTTGTTTGATCATGTCTAAGTCAGCCCTTGAAAAAAGGAAAATCTGTCTGGGTCTCTGTTTGTGTCTAATCGATCGGAGGTCAGCATCAACGATGAGTATGTCGTGGTCACTAAGTCCTGGAACAACCTGAGTGTTTGTTATGTTAAGAATGTTATTGGTGAGAAAAAGGTCAAGTGTGTGTGCTGTGGTCAAAGGGCCACCGTGGCCAGCGGGGCGCGTTACAGTTTGTGTTCGTGTTGGCTGGAGTACTGTTTGTGAGAGCGAAAATGTATTTATGATGTCAATGAATGTGTCGTGTAGTTGGTGTCTGTTTGTGCAGGGAATAATGGGATTGGGGGTATCAGCATCGGGAGGGTCAAATGGGGATATTGCAGTCCAGTCAATGTCGGGGAGGTTGAAATCACCCGTGATCCAGATGTGTTTGTCTGCCTGTATGTGTGAAAGAGAAATTTGAAGGTTGTGTAAATAGTCTGTATTAGTAGAAGGCGGTCTGTAAAAAGCAGCAATAAGAAGAGATTTAAAGTTGAAGGTTTGTAACTGGATCCAGGTGATTTCGCAGTCTGTGTCAAGGTCAGGCCTATGCTGAACACAAAGACCTGGCTTGGTGGCGATGATAACACCTCCACCTTTGCCGAGGGCTGTCGGGCAGTCCTTACGAAAAACGGTCATACTAAAGGGGGGAGGGAGAAGCTCACTGCTGTCAACGTCAGAAGTCAACCAAGTCTCTGTCCCTACTATAATGTCTGGGTTATGTGTGGTGATTAGGTGGTGTAATTGGGTTATTTTGTTTTTGATACTGCAGAAATTAATTGTTAATAATCAGTAGGTCCTACTAAAAATAAGGATAATAAAGAAGGTAAGAGCACAATGAAAAACTTAAATCATTTAATAAGGCTCAAATATCAATCTAAGTTGTGTGACTCAAAAGGGCATTCTCTGGGTAAATGTTCTAAGTTCCCCAAATATGAAGATAAAGTCAAAAGACTTAGAGATTTTTCCTTATGTACAAGGTGTGCCGGTTCAGGACACATTGAATCTGCTTGTTATGACAAGCAAAATAAATTAAAGTTCGCATGTCAGTTGTGTAAAAAGAAGGAACACACAACTCCTCTGTGTCCTCTGCAGAATAATTCAGACCCCAAACTGGAGACCAGTGTAAGTTTGTGTCTGGCTCAGAGAAGCCTTGATTCATCAAAGTTGCTTCTTACTATGACGTTGAATTTAAAGAATGGAAAGAAATGTAGGAAAGTAAGATGCTTAATAGACACAGGAAGCCAAAGGTCTTGCATATCAAAAACAGCTGCTAAAGATCTATGCCAGGATGTCAATGGATTACATGCCTTGGAATGTGAAGTGGGCACATACCTTGGCCAGGAGACAAAAGAATTTAAGCAAATGTCCACAGGGATAAAACTAGATATAACATTAGTTTTTGTCCCTTTGTTAGTAGATAAAACTTTAAATATAACCTTTGAAGTCCCAGGAATGAATAAAGTCATTAATAACTTCAAACATAAGAACACTGGCCTTTTAGATGAGACCTTCTATGAAAAAGGAAATCATGAAACAATAACTGTGGACATGCTGTTGGGAATTGACATCTTCCAGTACATGTCCTCAGTAACATGGAAGGAACTTCTAGGTGGTTCCTGTCTAGTATAGGTAACTCGATTTACGCGAGTTTGGTTTATGCGTTTTTTAAATAATGCGGGGTCCAAAATCCAAATAAATGTTTAATTTACACGTTTTTTTCACTTATACGCATTATTTTATGGAGTGGTCACCAGATGTCTCACGCAACTGGACTCACACGGCGCCACGGCCACACAGCTGAGCTCAGTTATTCCCGCACGTCACTTGAACAACAATACAGTACCCACGCTGCCATGCTACTCAACAATAGGGGTGGGCAGGTACCAGTACCAGTACTGGTACTCTCTCTCTCTCTCTCTCTCTTTCTCCACTGAATGAAGTGAATATTTATGTTTCGATAGAAACCTACACCTATTGTTTGATTTACATTGTTTTTGATTTACACGACCTCTTCAAGGACACAATACTCACGTAAATCGAGAGTTACCTGTATTAAATAACAAAGCTGCCCCTATGGGAACAGTATTTAACTCAGAGTAAATCTTTGATAAAGTCCTTGAAAAAGAGCATTGAAGAGTCACTAAGCCCTCAAAACAAAACAATGATCAACCTAGTAATGGATCCTCTCAAATCTTACTTTAACCCTGTAGAACATATTTTGGAGGATAGCGAGGTTGATAATGGACTAGAACATCTCTTTAGTTTAAAATCCATGGGCATAAAAAAGGATGACCGAGAAATGGTGTCCTTTGATAAAGACCAAATTGATAAATTCCAAGAAGGTATAACTTTCAGGGATGGATACTATAATGTGGAATTACCCTGGTATCCTGATAAAATAAAATCAGTCCCTCCAAATAAATTTGTTGCTCTAAAGGTATTAGACTGGACAGTAGATCACATAAAAAGAAAGGGGCTCATCAACAAATACCAAAAGGTGTTTGATAAACTCAAGGATGGTATAATAGAAAAATTAAAGTAAAACCTTCTGATTATGAAAAATATGTTTGGATTCCTCATAGGCCAGTCATTAAGATGGAAGAACATGTAACAACTAAAATAAGACATCAAGGGTTTACTGTACTAATCGTATCTCAATGAAACATGGGTATCTTATACTTCAGTTACAAACATGTTTACATATAAAAATTCATGATAATGTGAAAAGAATGAATGTCACCTCCTAAGTGACTTGTGTCACTTCCCCTTGAGAGACAGAAGGATGGCAAGGCAGCAGGACCAGATATCCCCTATGAGTTTTAATTAAAAGAACGGTGGTGAGAATGTTATTCAAAGAATCACTAACTTGTGTAACCAGGTGTGGGAAGAAAAGAGAGTTCCGAGCAAGTGGAATGTTCGTAGAGTGACACTGCTTCATAAGGGTAGACACAGGAAAAGGCAGGAGCTTAAGAATTGTAGGCCCATCTCCCTTGTAAATACAGTAGGAAGAGTCTTTTATGTGGTGTTGAGTGAAAGGTGTAAATGGATTGAGAGAAACAGAGTACTAGGTGAAAAACAGAATGGTTTCCATGTGGACAGGAGAGCTGAAGATAATATGTATGTTGTGAATGAGCTGATTGAAAGGAAAAAGAGCAGGAGAAAAGTTGTACTTAGGTTTCCTTGATAGTATAGAGAAAGCTTATGAGGGATATGTTGTGTAGAGTGCTTGAGAAGATTGGACTGAATGATAAAATTGTGAACATAATTAAGAGTATGTATGCAGGTACAAGAGCAAATGTCAGGCTAGGGAACCTAGAGACAGATTGGGTGAAGAGTGAGAGAGGAGTGAGGCAGAGTTATATTCTATCATCAACTTTATTTAGCTTGTATACAGAGGAACCGGCAGTAAGGATGAGAAGAATGAATGCAGGAGTGAAAGATGGAGTGGACAAGATATGTATGTTGTTATATGTGGACGATGTTGTGGTTATGAGTGAATCTGCGGGAGACTTACAGAGTCAATTAGACGTGGAAGAGATTTTAGGGTGAGATTAAGTAGTGAGAAGAGCAAGATAATGATAGTTAATAGGTCAGAGGATGAGAGACAAACAACTTGGAAACTGGAAAGAAATGAGTTGAAACAGACAGTAGAATACAAGTATCTAGGGGTGGGGATGACTGTGAATGGATGCAATAATAATAATAATAATAATAATAATAATAATAATAAATATATGAATAAATATATATATTTTTTTACTATTTTAATTACTAGTAGTAGTACATTTGACCCTCAATTTCCCTGAGATTGGATTTCCTGGACAAAATCTGGGGTCTAACAATTGTCGGACATATGCTTTGTCTGGTCCAACAACTGAAATAGAATCCAGGTAAAAAATCTGCTGTTTGGCAAAGTCTGGCATATGCCTGGACAAGTCCAGGCATCAATACAGAAGTCTAGCCATACAACAGATTCCTTCCCCTGGTACTTAACCCTCAGAGTTTGTTTGTGTCATCAATGAAATGAGTTCAATAAGCTACTTTTTGTGATACATTTTTTCTGTTTGTTGTTATGAGATGAGCAGCTGTTTGTAGTTATGATCCAGTCTTTAATACCCATTTTATATTTTTATTACTTGGTTTTTTTATTAAAAGAAGCATTTATTAGTAAATAATTTGCATGGTATGATAGGGTGAAGCACCTGAAATTGAGAAAGAAAATGACAGATACTCTGTGACTCCCACCAATGGTCTATCCTCTGTTGACATGTAATGCAATTCCTCAGATAACTTGCTTTAGTTAATCTCTTGGATGTGCTGGACAAAGTGTGATCAAAGTCCAGGGCAGGTACTGAAAATTGGTGATTGCCAGATTGATCAAGTTACTACGGGGTACAAGACCAACAGGCCAGTCGTAAATTGAAATTTACACTAAAAAATAAAATAAAATATTATTCAAATGTCCCACCATGTACAGAGTAATTGTCCCATGCCTCTTACCCTCCCCATCCTTTTGTCATTACAAAACTGAGCTACTAAGTTTGGTCAAGATGATGGAGTTAGTCAAACGTCCTACCAAGTTGTTGTACAGGAGGTTGTGTTGGCTGTCACAAAGGGGTATATTTTGTAACCAAAAATACCTGGTATCAAATTATTTTGGGGTGTGAAAAAAAAAAAAGGCTGCAAGCATGCTAATACAGACCCCATGATGTTTTGCTGCCCTCACATTCATTCCATATTCGGCTGTTTCTCAGCCACTCATAGCTTAAAAATAGCCAAAGCCAACAGGTTAAGGGTCTAAGAGGAAGGGAGCTGATGAGGCAAAAAGTCTTTGGCTCCACTATCTGAAAGGACTGTGTGTGTGGAACCTTCTACACAAAGAAATGCATACTTCATCCAGGGGCCAACAAGGCCTGTGCATATGGTTAACATCTGTTAAGGATAGAATAAGTGATGGCAAAGATTGATTGATTTAGAGATGAGAAATTAAGTTTCCATTTGAGATTTTGAGTTAAGGATGGGCTAAAAATGCCAAGTGTTGAAGCAGCAGGAAACTGTGTTATCAAAGAATAGGAGATAGGTGTTGGAAGGTTATGAGTTGTCAGATGGAAAAACTGAGTTTTTAAGGCATTGAAGGGCAAAATTTTCCTTCATTTCCACTGAGAAATAATAAAGATGAAAGTTTAAGTGTTTTGTGGCTTCCTGCTTTGAAATGTTTTATTCTTGTTAAGTGGCTCTTTTCTTGAGAAAAATGTTGAGTAATGTAGTGTCATTCATGTCAGAGAGATAGAAAAGAACCTTGCGGATTGTCACTGTTTGTGGGTTTCAGGTAGATCAATGACCATCTACCACAGCAGAAACAGATCAGCCTGAAAGGAAACTGGAAATGAGAGTACAGGTAACTCTCAATTTACGCGAGTTTGGTTTACGCGTTTTTTAAATAATGCGGGATCCAAAATCCAAATAAATGTTTAATTTACATGTTTTTTCCATTTATACGCGATATTTTAAGGAGTGGCCACCAGATGTCTCATGCAGCTGGACTCACATGGCGCCACGGCCACATAGCTGAGCTCAGCTCTTCCCGCGCGTCACTTTACAACAATACAGTACCCACGCTGCCACACTACTCAACAAAAGGGGTGGGGAGGTACCGGTACCGGTACCAGTACCGGTACTAACGGTACCAACTATATGGTATGGTACCGGTACCGGACTGCTCGGTACCGGTACCAATACTAGCCAGTCGCTCATGGTGTCCCTCATTTCTTCCTCACATGAGTGAGGCTGAGACCGAGTGCCTGAGTGGATATTTAGGTGATATGGATATTCTCTCTCTCTCTCTCTCTCTCTCCACTGAATGAAGTGAATATTTATTTTTCAATAGAAACCTTCAAACCTACCTCTTGTTTGATTTACATTGTTTTTGATTTACGCGACCTCTTCAAGGACACAATGCTCACGTAAATCGAGTTACCTGTACAGCAATAAGGACAGAATTAATAGAAGTAAGGTTTGGAAACCAGAGATTTGTGCCATCCTCTGTAGAGAGCACCCATACTACATAATGAATAAGTTTCATACACAACTAAGACAGCATCAAAAACTTACATCTACAATAATGTATCTTTATCAACTCCCTTTACTTGAGATAAGTATTATGCATTGTATTTAAAACTAACCGGAAATTATATAAGACCATTGCAGTCTTGGGGCCAATAGTTGGTAACTGCTGCAGCTTCTTTAAGCTCCCTGTGTTCAAAATGGTGAGAATGGAATCCTTGTGTTCCTTTTGCAGTCTTGGGCTGGCCATCTTTATGCAACTCTGATTTGACAGTGAAGCATTTAGAACAGAAGAATCTGCACTTCTGCTAAAACTGTGAACTGTATCAATAGAAAACAAAATAATAGATCATTCACATTTTCACATATTCACTTTTCACATATTTAGGTTGGGAAGGATTATGAAAACTTCTATCATCATTGTGAATGTTAAGTAACTGATGGGGGATATAGTGAGAATGTGGAATTCAATTCTTGGCTACCCTTCAAGTGAATAAAGTGTTAGGCAGAAGAAAAATTAAGTCTAAAGCTAACCCAACAGGTGGTATAACACAGTACGTACATTGAGAAAAGATATGGGGTATGACTGGCAAAATACAATATATAGAGGGGTATACTAGACCAATGATATTGGTTCTACAAAGTCATTCAATAAAGCATTCATTCATCCTAAAATACACTGAAATACAGTAATCTCGTATCTTACTTTACAAACTACTCTTTTGATGTCATTGATGTTTTCTGCTGACACTGAAACTCCTTGGAAAACCATTAGAAAATAGCAGAGATCAAAGTAAGAGTGCAAGTAGCAATAAAATGTGGAGACACTTGAGGCAGCAGACAGTGAAGTAGCTCAGTGCATCCAGCAACAGACAAAACCAACCCGTGGCTCACCACGTCCAAAATATAAAAGGAATGTTCACTTTTTCATAGACCCTCCATTGGCTTACTTAAGACAGGTGAATAAATATCTAACATCCTACAGGGGCATGCCCCTTTGAACCTCTTATAAATGCACAATTCATTGATTTGGGACACTCTGCTGCCTATGGTCATGCGGATTTGCAGTCACATTTCATAGCTATTTTCACACTTGTTTTGATCTCCACACTCCTATGGCTTTACAATGGCAGCTGTCTTCAGCTGGGCTTCAAAACAACCCACTTTCTCTTTCCATTTTCTTACTTATTCCAAGGTACGTATTTTGAGATAAAGGAGTAGAGTGGGAAAAAAAAGTCAGCTTCTCCAATACTCTGAGCTTCGCGATCCTCGAGTTAAGCGCTTTACCTTCGGAACATAGCAGGCGTGAAACTCAAGAGGGTACTGAATAAATATATATATATATATATATATATATATATATATATATATATATATATATATATATATATATATATATATATATATATATATATATATATATATATATATATATATATCCCTCAAATAATGCACGGGGTTAGGGACCCAGGACCCCCGTACTATTCGAAAATCCGTATAAAATTAGTGTCCCCCCTAGAAACACTCCTGGGCTCAACTGTCAGTTATGCATTTTTTGCTGCAATCACAGTGCAGTGTTACCACGCTGGGGGGATTGAGGGGGGCGAATCCCCCACCATTAGAGGTCAGGTTATTTAAAGTTCAGTTGGAGTAGTTTAAATGTGTCTCTTAACTACGTATATAATAGGGAGGCATAATGCCGAATTTTGGAGGCGTGGAGTCAATCTCCACAATTACCGTTTCGTATCTTATTTCAAGTATGATTTAGAAAGAATTAGAGACTATGGTAAAGGTGGCTATGGAGAGAGAGAGAGAGAGAGAGAGAGAGAGAGAGAGAGAGAGAGAGAGAGAGAGAGAGAGAGAGAGAGAGAGAGAGAGAGAGAGAGAGAGAGAGAGAACGGGGCGGTTTGAAGCCGCAGTTGAAGGCGGCTGCCTTACGATTGGCTGACAGTTCTGAAAACACGCTTGTGATTCGCTAGGAATCTGATGATGTCATCGCCGACGCTCACCCTATCAGCGGCTTCACTGCCTTAAGGCGGCGTCACAATGGCCATTTTCTTCCAACCGTTCGTAAGCTGGTGTCACACAGGGCTTTTTTCTTCCCACTGCATTGGCGCCACCTAGGGCAACAGGCAACTCTAACTTTAACTGGTGTGCATCACGCACGGCCAAGGTCGGTTGCCCGTATCCACATCCACAACGTAAACAAAGCACTTGCTCTGTATCAGCATGGCGTCATCTGCTAAATTAAGGGCTGTCGCGGCTTGTGCTGCCATTACCCAAGTTATGGATTTGTTGCTGCAGTTAAATGGAAGGAAAAAACAGTTGTGGGTGTGGTATGCCTGTGGTTCCTCTGTGCCAGTTCTCATTGTCACCACTGCGCGTGCGCGGCCAACCCACCCATCTTGACTCAACCACATAAACACATGGAGCGAATAACAACACACACACACACACACACACACACACACACCAGACTCATTAGGAACCATTGCAGATGTTTCTGACAAACTGAAACTTCACCATTTCTTGAGTGTGTTAGAATGTATTTGGTGAGTGGCTCACATAAACCAAACCTAGCTCTTGGCAAGAAGAGAGCAGTTGTCTTTATCACTGCTCCCTTCTTGCCATTGGGTATGTTTGGTTTGTATGAACCACTCACCAAATATATACAAGTTATAACACAGTCTAGGAAATGGCAAAGCCATTTTTGTTTGTGAGAAACATCTGCCATGGTTCATGATGAGTCTGGTGTGTGTGTGTATGTCTTGGTTGTTACTCGATCCACGTGTTTATGTGGTCGGAGTCTAGATGGGTGGGTTGGCCGCTCATGCGCAATGGTGACAATGAGAACTGGCACGGAGGAACCTCAGACACGCCACACCCACAACAGCTTCTTTCTTCCATTTAACTGATGCAACAAGTCCATAACTTTGGTAATGGCAGCACAAACCGCGGCAGCCCTTACTTTAGCAGACGACGCCATGTCAATACAGGGCAAGTGCTTTGTTTACGTTGTGGATGTGGATACGGGCAACCGACTTTGGCCATGTGTGATGCACACCCAAAAAAGTTGGATTTGCCGTTGCCCTAGCTGCCGCCAACGCGGTGGGAAGAAAAGGCCCGGTGTGACACCAGGTTACGAACAACCGATAACTCGCTCCCGGATGGGCGCACGGGCGTTGCCAGTAGCCACAATGGTTAGAGGAAAACGGCCATTGTGACACTGCCCCAAGGTAGCGAGGCCGCTGACCGGGTGAGCGCCGGCGATGACGTCATCAGACTCCCAGCGAATCACGAGCGTGTTTTCAGAGCTCAGCCAATCGTAAGGCTTCATCTGTGTCTTTAAAACGACCAGTTCTCTCTTCCTGTTCCCTTCCTTTTTCCAAGGTACATATTTTGAGATAACAAGGGAGTAAAGGAGGAAAAAAAGTGAGTTCCAGGGGGCAGCATGAGCCAGTTATAATAGCGCCACTATAAACAGTTGCCTGCATCATGACGGGCTCGGGGCCGACCATCAGGCCCAGATGAATAGTCTACTGGCACTATAGCCCACATAAAAAAAAGTTTAGCGCTATACCTTCGGAACAAAGCGAGCGCGAAACTCGAGAGGGTACTGAATATATATATATATATATATATATATATATATATATATATATATATATATATATATATATATATATATATATATATATATTTTTTTTTTACAGCAGGGGAGACAGCTCACGGGCATAAAAAAAATAAAAAAAAAAAAAAAATAAAAAAAAAAAAATAATGGGAAAAAAAAGCCTGCTACTTACTGCTTCTGAATATAGTAGAGGAGTGGCCAAAAAGAGAAATCAATTTCAGGAGGAGAGGTGTCCTGATATCCTCCTCTTGAAAGAGTTCAAATTGTAGGGAGGAGGAAATACAGATGAGGGAAGATCATTCCAAATACTTACATACATACATACAAACAACTACTGCAATACTGCTACAGAAAAATATAAAACAAAAGCAGATTAGAATAATGAAACTTACATGAGGCATTTCCTTTTTTGTAGGATCGCTTCTTTGGTGTGTTTGACAGTGGGCTTTGTTGTTGAAAAATCATATAATTCTTTTGAGATGCTTTAATGGCTTCCAGCCTGGTTGATTTTCGCCTATGAGTTTTCTCAGTTTTTGTATCTTGGTCATTTTGAATGACTGTGTTATAATGATGTAACACAGTCACCCCACTAGTTTCAACTTTTTCATTTATGCCTTTGGAAAATAGATCCAGCCTTGATGAATCTATATTTGCTCCAATAGTTGTCACATTAGTGCCTTTGGAAAATAAATCCAGCCTTGATGACTCAACATTTGCTTCAATAGCTGTTACATTTGCCTCCAAAACAGATACATCAGTCATAATCGAATCTTCTGAATCATGACTGATTTTTGGTGAGAATCGGTTGATCAGAGGACTGCATCGGCTCCTCTGAGTGGAGAGTCTTGTTGAGCGCCTTACCATCCGGGTATTACATAAAGCAGTGCTAGTGACAGGCAAGTTCTTCTTCATATTTTCTTGACTGAATTTCACAAAAGGAGTCTCAAAAACTTGCTTCTCATTTGTATAATAAGTTTCTTGCAGATGTGACAAATTTGTCATATCAGTTAAAGTTTTCTTGGAGTCTGTGATGAATTCAGAAGAGAGCTTTGTTTCATTTACATCAGCAACACCCTGAAAAATGAAAAATATTAGTCAGTGTTTAAGATGAAGCAGGAAAGATTACTGGTGAAAACACTGTAAATAAACAAACTAAAGACAATGTGAGGGACATGCAAAGTTACCATGGTAAGGAAAAATGTTTTGGGGGAGTTGTGGAATACAAAGGCCGTGTGACAATAATAAGGGAGGGGAAGTGAACTGAGGTGTTATGATCATATTGGCCCATTTCAGCCAGATGTCACCATATGATGATGCTATATATATATATATTAGGCAAAGCTTCAGGAGTAATCTGAAAAGTTCAAGCTAATTTGCAAAAGATTCAAAAAAAAAATTGTTGACCCCTTCAACACAAGCACACGTACTTTACATCCTTGCGTGCCCCTTACCATATCCGAGGATGCACATACTGCATCCTGGCTTGCTTTAGCCAATATATGAGTTATTTTATCTATATTTATGATTACATCTCAACATTATCAATTAATTTATGTTTCTTTATTTGTACCATTTAATTCTGCATGTTTTCATATATAATACGTAATGATTATGTTGAGTTTATGGCTGAAAACTTGTTATATTCAATAGCGACACTTGAAATTTGGTGCGTGCGGTGATCTCGGATATGGCATGGGGCGCTGTCTTGGCCCGGCCGTAGTGAAGGGGTTAAACATACTTTTCAAGGTACTATTTTGTCCTTTTTACCAATGGTCTATGGATATCATGAGTATGTAATGAAAATCTACTGAAAGTAGCAATGGGAATTATTCTGTCTGTATATATTGTATATTTTGTCATTATTAATCTAATGCAATCCAGTTAGAATTAAGCAACAAGTGGTAGTAGTTAATACTACAAAAAATTATAAGAAGCGGTGTGAAGAGATTCAGTTGCCGAAGTGACAACCGTTGTTAATGTGAGAGGCAGGATACTCAGCCCCTGGCTCTCTTGATTACCAGATTCCATATGAAGTACACCTTATCCGCACCACTAGACTTCTCATAACTTGAGAAAACCCCCGAAAGAAAAGCTGGCTGTTAGCATCAAATACCCAGACCAAGTCTGAGTACTCGCACCAAGCTTACTCACTATGAGGAAAAGTTGGAAAGTTTCGTTTAGTTGGCGCAACATCTGTGGTCATATGCCGGAGAGAGACAGGAGGGGGAAGGAATTATAGAAGAGAACAAATCCCAGGAGACGGGACACAACCCCCGATTAATACCTGGTACCCATTCATTGCTGGGTGGACAGGGGCGTAGGGTATCGGAAAAGCCGCCCATTTTTTCCCACTCCGCCCAGGAATCGAACCCGGGCTCTCTTGGTTGTAAGCCGAGTGTGCTAACCACTGCACCACGAAGCCCCCTTCACCATGAGGAATCCAGTGCACCAGACTGAGCAGTTTTGCCCTCATTCAATTCTATGATTACCTCCACTACATCGTCTACCGAACCTCCAAAATACCCAGCTAAGTGGCAGATTAGATTTGGCCAATTCTATTTTTGTCTTAGCTTAAGATAGGAGTAAGGGAGTACTTCAGGTAAATTCATGTCCTTTGATTTTAATCGGTGATTAGCATTAACCTCGAAAGTTGAGGTTAGATTTTCCTACAAGCATATTACAATTTCATGTTTAAAACTCACTATCCCTACTTAACTTGGCAATGTCAGATCCACATAATTCTGTCAACTAGAAGCAAAAAATTTCCATTGACATCTAACTATGATTGTATGTTCATTATTTTTGCATCCAGTTAAACCCCTTCACTCCGGCGACGCCGATGTTGGCGCCTGACGGCGTCACCGTATGGAAAGGGTTAGTCCTCTTCTAAACCTCTTAATCCTCTTCTAAACCTCTTAAGAGGAAATGGAAGAGGATTAAGATTAATTTAGTGGAGGATTGAAAGGTTTAGAAAAATTACATAGAATTACATAGATAACCAGACCACACAGGCCCTAAGGCCCAAACTAGGTGGTCTGTCCTAAACCTAAGTGACAGTTGTTATGCAGCCACCATGGGGTTGAAACTGACCTAGTGAACATTTAGATGGAGGAGATAGTGGTCAAGATTATTCTTAAATGATGCAATCAAGTAAAACTGCACCACTGATGGTGGTAATCTGTTTCAATCTCGAACAACAGCATTAGTGAAGAAGAATTTTGTGCAATCTAGAGCAATTTTGAGCATCTAGAGAAACATAGTAAGCTTAATTCACGACTCGCAGCATGGGTTCACAAAAGGTAGGTCATGCCTCACCAATCTCTTGTCCTTCTACAATAAGGTATTTGAGGCGGTAGACAGAGATGAAAATTATGATGTAATCTATCTTGATTTTAGTAAAGCGTTTGACAAAGTTCCTCACCAATGACTGTTGCTTAAATTACAGGCTCACGGAGTAGAGAGTAAAGTTCTGAACTGGGTCAAGGCGTGGCTTAGCAATAGGAAGCAAAGAGTGCAAATCAATGGTAAAAGATCTGACTGGGGATGTGTTACGAGTGGGGTCCCACAAGGTTCGGTATTAGGTCCACTTTTTTCTATTATTTATATCAATGGCTTAGATACAGGAATTAGTAGTGATGTCAGTAAGTTTGCAGATGATACCAAGATTGGTAGAGTAATTGAGTCAGATCATGACGCTGGTATTCTCCAGGGTGAACTAAACAGATTGTATGACTGGGCGGATAAATGGCAGATGGAGTTCAATGTAGGGAAGTGCGGTATTCTGAGTGTAGGTAGGAACAACCCCTCACATAACTATTGCTTAAAGGACACTCTCATAAGCAGGTCTGGGTGCGAGAGGGATTTAGGGGTCTTAGTGAGCTCTGATCTCCGTCCAAGGGCACAATGCATTCAAGCTAGAAATCGAGCAAATAGGGTACTGGGATTTATTTCAAGGAGCGTAAGCAACAGAAGCGCCAAAGTCTTCATCAAACTATGTTTAGCATTAGTTAGACCTCATCTTGACTATGCGGTTCAGTTCTGGTCACCTTACTATAGAATGGATATCAAAAAGTTAGAATCGGTGCAGAGGAGGATGACTAAGATGATTCAGGGGCTGAAAAACTTGCCATACGAGGAAAGACTCAAACAGTTAAACTTGCATTCTCTAGAAAGGCGAAGGGTGCGTGGAGACATGATCGAGGTTTATAAATGGATGAAGGGTTTTAATAAGGGAGATATTCATAAGGTTTTGTTGGTAAGAGAACTGGGTAGGACATGAAGTAATGGGTTTAAACTGGATAAATTCAGATTCAACAGGGACACAGAGAAAAATTGGTTTACAAACAGGGTGGTGGATGAGTGGAATAGGCTTAGCAGTCATGTGGTGAGTGCCAATACAATTGTCACATTCAAAAATAGATTAGATAAATTCATGGACAGCGATATTAGGTGGGGTTAGATACACGGGAGCTTAGGTTCAGAGGAGCTGCCTCGTACAGGCCTACTGGCTTCTTGCAGACTCCTATGTTCTTATGTTCTTATGTTCTTAATATGAATGAACTTGTCTACATTTAAGTTTAGCGCCATTATTTCTCGTTCGCATCGAATCATCCATCACAAACAGCTTGGTCGGATCCACGTTGGTAGAACCGTTAAGTATTTTAAAGTACTCAATCTGTTTTCCTCTGAGGCGGCATTTTTCAAGAGAAAACAGGTTTAGATGTGACAGCCTTTCCTCGAAGGGTTTGTTTTGTAATGAAGGAATCATCTTGGTTGCTCTACACTGAACACCTTCTAATTTAGCAATGTCTTTCGCATGCTGGGGAGACCAAAACTGCACAGCATACTCCAAATGAGGTCTGACGAAACTATTATACAAAAGTAGTATAACTCCCATTAGTTCTGGATACTTAGGTAAGGGTTTGGTGGTACTGTAGTTCCTCAACCTCAAGTGCTTCAGTAATACATACAATGGCCTTGTGACCAATGCAACACATCATTTTTTTTGGACAAGTATTTAAAAAAATTATTGTCACGACCTATTCACTGATGTTTACAATACTTGGTCTGGCGATCCCCAATATTCAATACCTCACTAGGACTTTCACCAAACTTTGTCCAGCACATCCAAGATAATAACTAGGTATAACAAGTTATTATTTTCTTTTAAGGTTTCGGGTGCATATCATACCATGCAAATTTACTAATACACCAGGTATTTGATATATGCAAATTCGCTCATATGCGACTAACCTAAATGTGCCAAGTATTCGTTTTCCTCGCCTATAATTAACCTTTTCCTCCCTCTGATCCTGAAGTTAATCCTCAGGTAGCTAATTATCAGCTTAAATCGTAGACTTTGGGAGTGTCTCCCCGGAAGCAATCTTTAGTGCTTTAGTGTTTTATAATTGTGAAACGGTGCCGGAATAAATATTTAGAGGCTTCGAAAACGTGTCGTGGAACATAACCCCCTATAATTAATGGGATGTTAGGTTCGATATATGCGAATTCACATTATGGGAGCTTTTTGCAGAATGTAACCCTCGCATATAACAAATACCTGATGTATATCTCTTTCTATGAACTAACTAACTGAGATCACACGTCCAGGGTGCAGTGCTTCACTCAGTCATTGCCTCCACTCCCAATGGTCCACCTGAGCAAGTTCCCGTGCGGCTGCCTTTTTTTTTTTTTTTTTTTTTTTTTTTTTTTTTTTTTTTTTACATCTATGCCTAGAGCGCCAGTAGGCTTGCTTGAGGGGCCTGGATGGTGTTCGGCCCCAGCCTGTCATGGCGCAGGCAAGTGTTTCTAGTGGTGCCATCTTCTCTTCCATCATTATCCATTCCATTATCAAATATCCTTATCCATCCCAAATCCAACTTGGCAGGCTCATTCGATTTACCCCAGCCATGAGTTACCTGGGCACCCTCTTGGTTTCCTCCACTCAGGGTTGTCTTGTACAGAAACATCCCTATGAGCAGGAACCCTGTATGAGAGGCATACTAAGTGCCCATATAGACAGGGTTGGCATTCACAGACTAAGTTGGTAACAGGCCTCAATTCAGTTTCATCATGTAGTTGATGGTTCAATATGAGGTCATTCCAGCAATACCCCATAATCCTGTGAAGGCACTTGGTACCAAAGACATTGACATGCCTCTCCAAGTCGCTATTCAGTGTCCATGTCTCATAGCCATAAAGTAAGACAGGGAGCATAAGCAACTTAAGGGGAGCATTCGCCATGTCTTTAATCATGAACACATGATCCTGATTATATTCATGTGAAATGTATGCTTATGGTGAAGTAATATACGCTTATTTTCAGATCTGTAAGTCGATACATAATAACAGGAAAAAATAAAATTAATCTTTTAACAAAACTCAACTCTCAATATTTCTGTCATCTAATGACCTACGATGCTGAAAAAATTACCAAAGAAACTTGAAAGCAGAATCCAAAATATCCATCCAAGCAAATCTTTCAATTTTGCTTTTGTTAAACGATGAGAATTTTTTTCAATTTTGTTGGTGTATTTAGCGATATTCATTTTTTTCTGACAATTGTCGCTTATTTTAAAAGAAAACTTTGGATGAAAGCCTTGCGCTTTAGCTCCTCTTTCCAATGATGTAATTTTTTATTAAAACTGGTCAAATAGCGGCGAAATTATTGCAGAAAAACTGAAATAATCCCGTTTTCTAAATAGAAGAGTTAAAGTCCGCGGAGTTATAGAGTTCGTCCTTTAAACCTAGATGCCTTCCCAGTTGGTATTTTTTACTGAATTCCAGTTTTTTCTTTGTTTAGAAGGATTTCATGTGTCTGATGGTGTCTTTTTCTTGGAAATTAAGCCGACATGTGAAACTTATCTCTGGCTCCTCTGGGGTGACTGATGTATGTGTCAACTCAGCTGCCTTCAAGGCCATCACAGATGCTAGTTTGCCTCAATATGCCATACAAATATTCTTTTGGGTTATTTTCTATGCTGAAACATGACGATGTATGCACCTGTGTATGAATACAGCTTTTTTTTTTTTTACGTGCTAGCCTACAGCACCGGTAGACTTTCCTGAGGGGCCTTAATGGTAGTCGGCCCCAGCCTGTCATGGCGCAGGCAAGTGTTTTATAGTGATGTAAGTGACGAGCGGGAGAGGGCGAGGGGATTCAGCCATAACTGTCATTTTTGCTTATTTCTTCATAACATTTTGCCACAAGCTGGCCGAGGCGTGTATGAAGACGTGTGAATTTTTTCAGTTTTTCCGTTTTTGGAAATACTAACGGCGGACGCTCCCCTTAACACATTACCCACGTTATGGCAACAACAAGATTTGCCTCTGTTGCAGCAACCTTCAGAACGCTCTCACGCCAGTCGCAGTAGAGCTATCACGGAGAAAACATGTATGTAATTCTCTCTGTCTCAACAACTCGTATGCTTTCATAAAAATGATGTCTCACCGATGGCCAACATGCGGTATAACAATATTTTCTTCTTCTACCGTGTGCTGGGCTACCAGTGTACAACTCACACAGTGTACCACCAGCAGCCCAATTCGCCATACTGGAATATGTTATTCTTCTGTTGCATCTTGCGCCACTCGAGTACCACTGAATTTTAAGTTAATAAATGGCAATAAGTGCATATATATTGCATGTTGTCAATTAGTTGTGTATATAATTGATCATAATATGGAAATACTATGCAATGATTTTCTTTCCTTAAGGTGATTTGTTAACATCTTTGCGTATTTTTTGTATGCAGAAAATGGATCCCTCGTCATTCTACGGTAGTCGTAACAAGAAAGCTCTGATGAAGATTTCATTCCCTCCAATGCTAGCAACTCAAGTAGCAATGAAGAAAGTGATGAAGCAGAAGGAGAGACAGAAGATGATGATTCTGCACCTGTTACTAGTCTTGCACCCATACAGGGATGGGGGCCTGTTTATACCTTTAGTGGTAAAGAGCTGGTTATTTTGCCTCAAATAAACTCAGTCACAGGCAAACCAGAGCCAACTGATATGTATAAATTATTCAAAGCTGATGCACTTTTGGACACAATAGTTACTCAGACAAATATATACGCCCAACAAAAAATAAATGAAGCACCACTGACAAGGTCACGGCTTATTTCATGGAAACCCAAGACTAGGAATGAAATAAATAAGTTCATTGGTATAATTGTATTCATGGGAATTGTTGCTTTGCCAGAAATTTCTTCCTGTTGGAGTAAGAACAAAGCTGTATTCTGATTCTTATGTTAGCAGTGTGATGACAAGAGAGAAGTTTGGAATTCTTTTTAGGTGTATACATTTCAGGGATAATACTGATGTTGATGATCCACCTGATCCATTATTCAAATTGAGACCCTTGGTCACCGCCATTAGGGACCATTGTCAGGCTGTTTATGAGCCAGGCTCCAATTTTGTGATTAATGAGAGTATGGTTCCCTTCAGGGGCAGAATTAACCCAGTAGCAGCGGGGATCATGTTTCTTAATGGTCCCTCTAAGCGAGAAAAATGAGAAAAAATCATCACTCACACAAACCATTTCATAATATATATCAAAGCATTTGTGATCAGTTTATGTATCATCTATTTTTTTGGGGGGGTTTATATCATGGCACAAATTTGGCCTGTCGCTGCTACATGGTAAAGCCACAAATCTGGCCCGTCACTGTTTCCAGGTTAATGTAAGGCAGTATCTTCCTGGGAAAACACATAAATATGGCTTCAAGTTGTACAAGGTAGGTACTCCAAGTGGGTATACATGGAATTTCAAGATTCATACAGGAAGTCAAAAAAAAAAGAAGTCAGGGGCTAAACTCCACAGAAAGCCTAACAGTAGAACTTAGTGAAGAGCTATTTAACCAGGGCGCCACTCTTTATGCTGATAACTACTATTGTTTAGTGACATTAGCAGAGTACCTATTGGATAAGAAAACTTACCTTTGTGGAACCCAAAAGAGGATAAGAAAATACCTTCCCAAGGAAGTTACTGAAAGTGAAGTAAAATAGAATGAAATGAAAGGATAGGAAAACAGCAAGGGTGTGAAAGTTTTCAAATGGAGGGATAAAAGAAATGTTCTATCTCAACTCTGCCTGAACAGTGATCAATTAGTTCCCAGTGCAAGACAAACAGACATAAAGAAGAGGTTTTCAAACCAGAAAGTGCAATGGCATACAACAGGGCAAAGAAAGGTATGGATGTCTCTGACCAGTACACAGCCTACTACAGTCTATCTATCTATCTTTATCTCTGACGCCTTGCTCCCTTGCGGGAACTTCCCTCCAGGGGGTGGCCGTGGCAGAAGTGTCTCCATCTCTCCCTGTTCTGGCACTCCCTCTCAGCACATTCAATCCTGCTACTTTCGACTCTATCGCTCCAATACTCACTCACCCTATTGATCCACTTCACAGGTGGTCTTCCCCTGACACTCCCTCCCTCAATCCTTCCCTCATACACTCTCTTCATGAATTCATTCTCCCCCATTCTCATCACATGTCCAACCCACCTTAATGCACCACGCTTCACCCAATCCACCACTCCACACTCCACTTCTTTTGCTGTTGCACCCATACCAAACCACTCTTTTTTTTTTTTTTTTTTTTTTTAACAAAGGAGGCAGCTCAAGGGCACACACACAAAAAAAAAAAAAAAAAAAATAATAATAAAAAAAAACCCGCTACTCGCTGCTCCCAAAAAAGAAACAAAAGAGGTGGCCAAAAGCAAGATCAAATACAGGAGGAGAGATGTCCTGATACCCTCCTCTTGAAAGAGTTCAAGTCATAGGCAGGAGGAAATACAGATG
The DNA here is from genome assembly GCF_024679095.1 of Eriocheir sinensis. NCBI lineage: Eukaryota > Metazoa > Arthropoda > Malacostraca > Decapoda > Varunidae > Eriocheir > Eriocheir sinensis. The sequence goes on from NC_066539.1 coordinate 1,230,532, forward strand.
AAGGAAGATTGTTCCAGAGTTTACCAGCGTGAGGGATGAAAGAGTGAAGATGCTGGTTAACTCTTGCATAAGGGGTTTGGACAGTATAGGGATGAGCATGAGTAGAAAGTCGAGTGCAGCAGGGCCGCAGGAGGGGGGGAGACATGCAGTTAGCAAGTTCAGAAGAGCAGTCAGCGTGGAAATATCGATAGAAGATAGAAAGAGAGGCAACATTGCGGCGGAATTTAAGAGGTAGAAGACTATCAGTATGAGGAGGAGAGCTGATGAGATGAAGAGCCTTAGCCTCCACTCTGTCCAGATGAGCTGTGTGAGTGGAGCCCCCCCACACATGAGATGCATACTCCATACGAGGGCAGACAAGGCCCCTGTATATGGACAGCAACTGTGCAGGGGAGAAGAACTGGCGGAGACGGTACAGAACGCCCAGCCTTGAGGAAGCTGATTTAGTAAGAGATGAGATATGAAGTTTCCATTTGAGATTTTGAGTTAAGGATAGACCGAGGATGTTTAGTGTTGAGGAAGGTGATAGCTGGGTGTTGTCAAAGAATAGGGGATAGTTGTTTGGAAGATTGTGTCGAGTGGATAGGTGGAGAAACTGTGTTTTTGAGGCGTTGAAGGACACCAGGTTCCTCTTGCCCCAATCGGAAATAATAGTAAGGTCTGAGGCTAAGCGTTCTGCAGCCTCCAGCCTTGAGTCGTTAAGTTCCTGTAGGGTGGGTCTTCTATTAAAAGAAGTTGAGTAATGCAGAGTGGAATCATCGGCGTAGGAATGGATAGAACAGTTCTTTTTGGAAAGAAGATCATCAATGAACAACAGAAAAAGAGTGGGAGATAGGACAGAACCCTGTGGGACACCACTGTTAATAGATTTAGGGGAAGAACAGTGACCGTCTACCACGGCAGAAATAGAACGGTCAGAAAGGAAACTGGAGATAAAGGTACAGAGAGAAGGATAGAAACCGTGGGAGGGTAGTTTGGAAAGCAAAGATTTGTGCCAGACCCTATCAAAAGCTTTTGATATGTCCAGCGCAATAGCAAAGGTTTCACCGAAACGGCTAAGAGAGGATGACCAAGAGTCAGTTAAGAAGGCTAGGAGATCACCAGTAGAACGCCCCTTGCGGAACCCATACTGGCGATCAGATAGAAGGTCAGAAGTGGAAAGGTGCTTTAGAATCTTCCGGTTAAGGATTGATTCAAAAGCTTTAGATAGACAAGAAAGTAAAGCTATAGGACGGTAGTTTGAGGGATTGGAGCGGTCACCCTTCTTAGGCACAGGCTGTATGAAGGCATACTTCCAGCAAGAAGGAAAGGTAGATGTTGACAGGCAGAGGCAAAAGAGTTTGACCAGGCAGGGTGACAGCACGGAGGCACAGTTTTTAAGGACAATAGGAGGCACTCCATCAGGTCCATAAGCCTTCTGAGGATTGAGGCCAGAGAGGGCATAGAAAACATCATTTTGAAGAATCTTTATAACAGGCATAAAGGAGTCAGAGGGGGGATGAGTAGGAGGAATATGCCCAGAATCGTCCAGAGTGGAGTTTTTAGAAAAAGTTTGAGAGAAGAGTTCAGCCTTAGAGATAGATGAGATGGCAGTGTTGCCATCAGGACTGAGGAGTGGAGGGAAAGATGAAGAAGTGAAGTTGGAGGAGATGTTTTTGGCTAGATGCCAGAAGTCACGGGAAGAGTTAGAGAAAGCAAGGTTTTGGCATTTTCTATTAATGAAAGAATTTTTGGTTACTTGGAGAATAGATTTGGCACGATTTTGGGCAGAAATGTAAAGTTCATAATTAGCATTAGTTTGAAGGCTCTGGTACCTTTTGTGAGCTGCCTCTCTATCATTGACAGCACGAGAACAAGTGTGATTAAACCAAGGCTTTTTAGCGTGAGGAGTAGAGAAAGAACGAGGAATGTATGCCTCCATTCCAGAGACAATCACCTCTGTGATGCGCTGAGCACACACAGAGGGGTCTCTATCCTGGAAGCAATAATCATTCCACGGGAAATCGGAAAAGTACATCCTCAGGTCGTCCCACCGAGCTGAAGCAAAATGCCAGAAGCATCGCTCTTGTGGGTCCAGAGGGTGTACAGGAGCGATAGGACAAGATGCAGAAATAAGATTGTGATCGGAGGAGCCCAACGGAGAGAACAGTTTGACAGAATAAGCAGAAGGGTTTGAGGTAAGGAAGAGGTCTAGAATGTTGGGCCGGTCTCCAAGACGGTCAGGAATACGTGTAGGGTGCTGGACCAACTGCTCTAGGTCGTTGAGGATAGCAAACTCATACACTACTACTTCTACTTCTTTCACTATTTCTACAGCAGACCACTGAGAAAAAGCAAAAAATGGTACAGGAAATTGGCCTTTGAACTGATTGCTGGACTATTGTGAATGCATGGGTTCTCCTCTCCATTGTCAGTACTTCCCTAGGGCTAAGATGAATCAGCTACAATTTCAAGAGGCTTTAGTGTATTCACTCATTGGATATGAAGCTGAGGACATTAGACCTGGGAAAAGTCCTGGAGTCACATCAGGAAAAAGGAGCCCTCATATACTGACTGAGAAAGCTGGACCTAAGAGAGATACAAGAAAATGATGTCTTGGCTGCTATGAAAAAATCTTCTTTCTGAGAGATTCAAGGTAGCTAGAAAATATAAAGCTAGAGGAGTAAACACATTCTGTTCTGAGTGTGAAGATAAGCCACCCTCTATATTACATGTTTTGCTGAGAAGCAATACTTTCTTTTCACTATAAGGAAAACAATGTTATACACTATACAGTATGTTACTGTATTCAAGATTATTGTTTTGTGAAGCTGTATTTATTTCATTATTATTGAAAGGATTTCTGTGTCATGTGCATATTTCTAAAAACTTCAGAGATTTGTTTCTTTCACTAAAATGTTAATTTTAGTACTAAGAATAATGAAAGCTTCCATACTGAAAAACAATGTGTGGCATTTTTCAAAGGAATTACAGTAATCATACTAATTTTCTTCAAGTATAAATACAAGTTCCTAGAAATTTGATTATATTACATTTTCTCATATATATTTTTTTTACCAGTATAGATGGTTTTCAATTTCACAACTCTAGTTCTGCACAGCAGATTGTATTTTCTTTTATTATTATTTCTTATTTTTTCCTATGAGAAATAAACTTAATATTAAGTTCTGGAGTCTTAACATATTGCTTTGAAAATAAATTAAATTACATCTTACTGTGTTTCATTTTCCACTTACGTCAAAAACATGTCCAATCAATATTTACAAAGGAGAAAAATGACTTTAAATATATACTCCTGTTTACTCATCATGCACCACCATTGTACCAACTCCCCATAAAGGAATGTAGTTAGAGGTACACTGGTGGACCAAGATGCAGGTAACGTGTTAAAGATTTGAATCTTTGTCCACCTGCATAAATATCGACAACGCCATATACTCTAATTGAGCGAGTCAATAACACCCTGGGCCAGGCACACATGGAAAACATGAGAGGGGTCAGGATAAGAGCATCCCAACTTGTCTTTGGGGCTTGCCACATCCAATGAAGAGAAGAATTATTCCAGAGGAAGGATTAAAGGATACAGCTTTGGGTGACTGAGTGCATTGGTTACTCATCTAGATAGGCCTTCCCCTACATGTAAGGGCATCCTGTGGTCGGAAAACCACTGGAGAAAAGTTATACAGTTGAGGATTACATCTAAGAAAAGGGAGAGATATTTATGTTGCTACAAAGAAATTGATGAGGGGAACCGAGAAATTTTCTTCCAGTCACTCACACAAGGAGATTTCACAAAGGGAACAGAGAATTAAACCATTATACAGAAGGCAAATTCACTCATCTATCCATTTTGACACCCGTATGTAAATGTATGTAAACAAACAGACGACGGCAGTGGCTGAGAAGTGAGGAGCAGTAGAAAATGGCATATGAGGAAACTCGTAAAGTAGACTAGTTGAACTGCCTTGTTTACTATTTAATCGATACAGGGTGACTGCTAAGTTTATGTTGTGAATACAGACAACCGACCCAGAAAAGTTGGAGTTGGCAGTTGCCCCTATCGCCAATGCGGTTGGAGGAAAAAGGCCCAGTGTGACACCAGCAGCATAAAGGCGCGTCACACAAGCTAGTTTCTTGAAAAATTCCCACCGAAACTATCTCACGACAAATTTCTGCCTCGAATTTATCAAGTTTGGTCACAGAGCGGACTGTTGCATTCTGGGATATATCAGCTGAAAAGCAAAACAAACAATGGATCCAGACATTGCAGAGTTTGCTTTGTGGTGTTTGCTGAAGAAACAAAAAAAACTAAAAGAAAGCATTTGTTGGTTTGTGAGTGGTTAGCTCAGAGACAAAGGGAGAGTGTTACAGCTTGCTACCGTTAAGTGCTACAAGAACTTAGCAATGAGGACCCTGACACGATGAGGCAGTGGCTATGCTTGGACAAGACTCAAGTCCAAGACCTGCTCAACCTGGTTACTCCAAGCTTATCTAGCTTTGTGGAACTTATTGTGGTACTGGAATAAACATGCAGATAGCTACTCAACCGATCAGCTGATACACTCTTCTTCTTCTTCTTCTTGTGACCACAACTTACCGACCTCACAAGAAAATAACCGACATGCTGGTGACTGAGTTTCTGACTAGAATTTTGATGAGTTTCCCATGAAATGCAGCCAACTTTGAATCTCTGTACAAAATTCTCGAGAAACTAGCGGTTGGGTGACAGTGTTCACACGTGCTGGGGTGAGATTCACAGAGATGTGTGCTAATGGCGTGAGGTAAAAGCTACGAACTAATGATTTAACTATCAACGTCGACTTCAGATTCACAAAGCTTTTGTTTCATCATAGTTAGAGGCCACTGACTGGATGAGCGCCGTCGATGATGTCATCGGACTTGGCCAATCACAAGCGTATTTTCAGAACTGTCAGCTGCAGCTTCATAACGACCTGTTCTCTCTTCACATTTTCTTCCTTTTTACACAGTACATATTTTGAGATAACAAGGGTGTAAAGTGGGATAAAAAGTCAGCTTCTCTACGGGCCAGAACAAATAAGCAATTTTTCAGTATTTTCAATACCCCGAGTTTTGCAATCCGCGAGTTAAGCGCTATACCTACAGAACAAAGGAAGCACGAAACTCGGGAGGGTACTGTAGTTTCAAAACACTTGTAAAAAGACTCCATTGTCAATGAACTTTTGTTATTTCTGGTATGCACGTACCCATACCACAAAACTTCACTCTACGCTAACTCTATAATTTCTACTCATGAATTCATGAAGCATATAGCTTTCAAGTCTTTCCATACATACTTTTCTTTCAAACTGTCATTTCAACATTCTCTTTCTGTACCCTCTTCGTTCCTTACGTATTATTCCCAAAGTCACCACTCAATAAAAAGCCTTTTACATTCCTTCCTCAGCACATTCAAGACTTACACCCTAATAAATGCTGCATCCATCCTTACTTTCTCTCCATTTGTATATCAGTTACAGCTTCCCTTTATTCCTCTGCACCAATAAACACGTACCTTGTTTGAAGCCTGTGCTGGAATATTCATGAAATGTCCAAGAGCATTTGTAAGTGCCTCTTGTACGACATTCTGAATTTTATTCTTTCCAAAGGCATGAGCAAAAGTTTCTTCCAAAATGTTGCCTCTAGAAGACTCTCCATCTGTCCCTGAGCTGGTGTCAATCCCAGTTGGAGTAGAACACATGGATTTACCTCTCATTTTCTTTTCTTTTCTGCAATTCAAGATATTATCATTAAAATCATAACTTCCAACATGATTTAATAAAAATCTTTATATATTACCCCACAAAATAACACTGCTAAGAAGGTTTTTCTTTTGATAAAGTTGAAGTAACTACTTCATTTAGTGGAATCTGGTGGATTTGATTTAACACAAATAAATTTTCCATTATTTTCACTCAAATTAGTGAAAAAGTTAACTAAACTGTGATTTAGAGAAATAGTTCACTAAATTGAGATTAGCCTCTTCAATCTGGTGACATCCATGTCATACAATAATCAGTCTACTGTTACGCCGCCCCCCACAACACACCAACACCGGGCAGGCAAGCGGCGTGCTGAAAACACAGGGTTGTGAACCCAGAACGGCAAGGCGGAACATCACTGCTGATAGGTTTAAGGGGAAGAACAGTGACCGTCTATCACAGCGGAGATAGAATGGCCAGAAAGGAAACTGGAGATAAAGGAACAGAGAGAAGAATAGAACTGTAAGAGGGCAGTTTAGAAAACAAAGACTTGTGCCAGACTCTACTGAAAGCTTTCGACATGTCTAGTGCATCTGCGAAAGTTTCACCAAAACCACTAAGAGAGGATGACCAAGAATCAGTTAACTCTTTCACTACGGCCGGGCGAAAACACGCCCCGCCCCATATCCAGGATGGCCGCACGCGCAAAATTTCAAATGTTGCTTCTGATTATAACAAGTTTTAAGCCATAAACTCAACATAATCATCATTTATTATATATAAAAATATGCAAAACTGAATGGTGCACATGAAGAACCATAAATTAATTAATAATTTTGAGATGTATGCATAAATATACAGAGAAATTTGTGTCATGTGTCTGCTGAATTTTCTTTTCTTATGTTAGTGTATGAGAGAGAGAGAGAGAGAGAGAGAGAGAGAGAGAGAGAGAGAGAGAGAGAGAAAGAGAGAGAGAGAGAGAGAGAGAGAGAGAGAGAGAGAGAGAGAGAGAGAGAGAGAGAGAGAGAGAGAGAGAGAGAGAGAGAGAGAGAGAGAGAGAGAGAGAGAGAGAGAGATAGAGAGCGAGAGAGAGAGAGAGAGAGAGAGAGAGAGAGAGAGATAGAGAGAGAGAGAGAGAGAGAGAGAGAGAGAGAGAGAGAGAGAGAGAGAGAGAGAGAGAGAGAGAGAGAGAGAGAGAGGGAGAGGGGGAGAGAGGTAGAGAGCATGCATCTCTCTCTCTCTCTCTCTCCCACACACACACATATATACACACATAGATTAGATGGGAAAGATCAAAATACAAGCAAGAGGGAGATAAGCACTTTGGTGACGTTGCAGTTTCGGGTTCGTTCGTTCGTTCGTTCGTTCGTTCGTTCGTTCGTTCGTTCACTCACTCACTCACTCACTCACTCACTCACTCACTCACTCACTCACTCACATAGGCCTAATTTATCAACCCCCCCTCCTCCCTTTGTGTGTGTGTGTGTGTGTGAGATAAAGATGTCTGCAAAAGTTCTCACAGTTGAATTTCTTCTTCGCTACTGTATAATTTTGTTACCCATATTGTTTTCTCTAAAACCATCCATGTCCCAGAAAACGTATCTCTGCTATGGCAAACTAAAATTAAACAGGACTTATATACACGTCCCGTATGTGGTGCATAGCAAGTAGGATGTATAGACACGTCCACCGGATGGGAGTGGTTGGCGACCTGGGCCTAGATCCAAGAAGTGTTAGCGATTTCGCTTACTGAGATACCGATGTAAACATTCGTTAATGGCATCATATTTGGATGCCATTAACGAATGTTTACATCGGTATCTCAGTTAGCGAGATCGCTAATGCTTCTTGGATCCGGGCCCAGGACGTGAATATATGTCCCACAGACTGAAAGGGTTAAACAGTTCTTTTTCTTTACTAATTAGTTGAGTAACATATTCACACTCATTTTATTTTAATGACAAACCTTTTTGGCCTTCCTTTCTTCTTTGTAAGTTTAGCTATGATGGAGTCAGCAACGCGATCCTCAATGTTCTCTAGCTGTGTCATCATAGTCTTCTCTAAGTGGCTGGTGAGATGTTCCATGAGCGGGCTTTAAAAAAACAGAAAAACATCACAAATGTATTAATATATTGACTTACAGTAGCTAAATGAGGCATTTAAAAAAACAAAACTTTAAAGTTCAGGAATTCATTCTGTAATTCATCTGTAAATTTACATTTGCACTTTGGAACAATGCCCTTAAGTTACAATGCATAAAAAAAGTTTAAAAGTTTGAAATCATTTAAAGAGTGCGACTACAGGGGTCCTCCTGTGCATATGGTACGTTCAATAGCTTTGAAATCTTAGTACTGTATGATGTTTGTAGGTGTAAAGGTATGATACTCAGTGAATTTCATTAAATTTGGGTGAAGTTTAGGAGGGACTCAAAGTATTTTTTTTTTTTTTTTTTTTTTTTGCTTCACAGGCTTTATTTTTCAGTTAATCACTTTGAAAAACTTACCATATAAACTTTGTTTGTTTTTGTTACTCATAATTTTCTCCACTTTGTCCCGTTTTCTTTTGACATTTTTTTTAAATTTTATCAATTGCAAAAATTATTCTTTAATTGTAGTTTTAAATGATACCTAACAAAAGTCTGTCAGACTTTTTACCAATTTTGTGAAATTTTTTGAAGTGTAAAAACCTATTTTTTGAGGTATTGGCTCCTAAAGATTTTTTTCCATTTCATCCCTGTCTTGCCAATTGTATTTATCTGATTGGCATGAAATTTTCACATATGATTGTGTATACCTTGTTGACTTACTAGAGAATGATAAGGCATCTGGTCCCCCTTTATAAAAAAAGTGAAAGTGAGGGTGACAGAAGGTCAAGGCGTTCCTGCACGACTGCACTGGGCAATTCTGTCTCTCGAAGATTGTTTGTAGCTGAGAAAGCGACTTGGTGATGAAAGTTTTGCTTGTAATCAGGTTCAATGTTCACGAATCTGTGAATAATCTGAGACAAATTGTGTTCTCATAGCCTAGTCATACACTATCATAAGAATGTAGTGTTGTACAAAAGGAAACAATTGTTATGTCACATTTCCTTTTTATATTTCCCATTCATAATTACTATTTTGAGAATAATTATGTTCTTATAGTGATACAATATCATGGGAATGCAGTGTTGTGGAAAAGAAAAGCAATTGTTAGAGGAAGAGTTGAAAATAATATCTCAGTGGTGAGATTACGTCTGGCAGCGCCGCGCCACAGGTGCCAGTTAAATGCCGGCGGGGCATTTAAAAAACGTAAGGAGGAAATTTCCATGTTATTTTCTTTATGTGGAGATATTTTTGGGTTCATTAGGCCAAAAAAATTGTTCTCCATTTTTCGTGACCATGGGGAGTACACACATTGTAACATAGGTAACCACGAAGGGGTTAAGAAACATGATCCCCGCTGCTACCGGGTTAAGACACATGATTATCACCCACTTTTTCTTTTTTACCATTTCTCTAACCAAGTCTTCCTTTTTTCTTATTACTTGAACAACCTCGTGTCCATCTCTACTTTTCTTTCCCTTTCTTGTTGTTACAGAATTTCTTTGAAACTAACTTTTTCTTTTTCATTTTCTTCCCATACATTTCTATCCACATCAACAATTTCCTTAATCTTGTTTTCTACATTCATCTCACTTTCACCATTTCCCCTTACCCTTTTTGATACCAGGAGACCTTGGGACTTCAGGCAGTGGAACGCCAGCACTCCTCGGGCGAGCAGCTGGGGGGTCCTTCTGCAGCGGTGTGGTTGACCCGCCTGGTCATCCTCGCTTTGGGCCCCCCGCAGCAGTCAAGTCGACCGGTCGGCTGCTCGCCCATGCACCGCTACGGGTGTCTACTGGGCGCCTGCCTGGAGAGCCCGTGCCTCCGTCGCTGCTCGCCGGCTGTTACCCGTGGCTGTGGCGGCGGTGGAGGCATCCCTACACCCGCCGGGACTTGAATTGCCCGCCCCCCCCCCCTATTATGGGGGTAAATCTTTAAGGAAGGGACTTCAGGTCTCCTGGACCAAGACCAAGGTACAGGTTTTTGGAGGCTTGCTAGATGAAACAGTACATTCTGTTCATGCGTGTGGAGAGGACATTGAGATCTCGGAAAATTTCACATACCTTGATAGCGTAGTTCATAACAACGGCGAGTCTCACCAGGAAATCTTAACCTGTTTGCTGCGATTGGCATGGATTTTGCCTTCACTGGTAGCTTGGTAACAGGCCTTTCTCTGCCGCTGTGGTGGATAGCGAAGTGTTTCCAATGTGGTACAGGTATGCTGGATTTTCCCTCCCAAGGTGCATGACAACATTTTTCTTCATTGAATTGTAGAAGCCACTCTTTGTTCAATTCCTGTAGCTTGGTGATGTCTTCTTATAGTAAATCCACAGTCAAGGAGTTAAGGTGGATCTCGGTGTTATGGACTCGCTCAGCACGAGTATATGGCATTGTAGATACCTGTGTAGAAGGACAAAGATCTGGATCTTCAAGTCCCTTGTGCTCCCTGTCTTACTTTATGGCTGTGAGACATGGACACTAAATGGAGACTTGGAGAGGCAGATTGATGCCTTTGGTAATAAATTCTTCTACAGAATTATGGAATATCGCTGGAATGACAGTGTCAACATATATTACCTGCATAGTCCGTCAACGCCAACTTCGGCTATACAGGGACGTAGCAGGTTACCCAGAAGCTGATCCAGCTCATTGGGTTGTCTCTGTAAGAGACAATCCTGAGTGGAGGAGGCCAAGGGGATGCCCATGGAGTTCATGGCTTGAGCAAGTCTATAAATCCTGCCAGGAGGTACCATATTTTGCGGCGTATACCGTGCACCCTAAACTTTAAGACAACACTTTTTGAAAAAAAATATTCAGTGCTTAAAATGCTTAGAAATGTACGGTTAAGCAAGACTGATGATGTACAATTTCCCAAAATTTCTGTTAACCCCTAAAGGGCGGGGTTGTACCGTGAAATCGGTTCTCCCTGTACGGCATTGTTCTGACATTCTCCCGAAAATTGGTCACTTTCCATTATCAATTTTATGGCTCTACCTAAGCCAGTAGCTTTAACCTTATGAGCATTTGCTTAATCCATCCTTCCTCTTCAGTCTGCCTGAAACCCAAAGTCTCTACATCATAAGGTGTTTCCATGGTGATGTGTGAAGCACAGTAACTTTTAAGTCGGAATAAGCCTGTGTTCGCAGCACTGCATAGGTTGTGGTTGGCAGCCACCCTCCCCCTCCTCGCACTCGACCCCACTACAAACCCTCTTCATTACCCTCATGTTCTTAAATTAATAACCCTGAAGGGTGGTGGGATGCATCCTCAGGGGCCTGAGTATCACTTCCACCATCACCATAATGAGATTGATCTACAGGATGGCCACCAAACTAAGATTGCACAATAATGGGGCTCAGCCTTCCTGATAAGACGAGGGGTTGGAGTTCAATGTTGTTGATGTCACTGTCACTGTCTTCACCACTAAGCACTAACACCACTTTCAATGTTTCAAAAAATCAGTTTCAGGTCTCTCCCAATTGCACTCACACTGAGAGCTCTTTTGGGAGCAAGAAGAGGCTTATGAGGAGTCAAGGTCACTGGCTGTGGACACTCAGGCACGAAATCAGACACGGAAGATACAAAAAACTCTCCTGCTATTGTTACAGTCATGGAAACAGTGACAATGGCATGGAGAAATTGTGTGGCAGTCTAGGAGTCACGCTGACCCATAAAACCCCACGCAAACTTCAAAAATTAAGGGGGAAAAAGGCAGACTGGTTGAAAAATAAATACCTGCAGCATATACCACACATGGGTAACTTTCTGGCATTTTTTAAGTGAAAAAGGTGTGCATTATACGCCGCAAAATACAGTACTCAGGCTGGGAAGGGGGACGGCATGGAGACACCCAGAGGGACCCCGAACTTGACATCGTAAGGTGGGCGAAGCAACGCGCCCCTCGGTGTATGCCCCCAATTGATTGACTTTCGTTATTTCTTCCTTGACCACTGCCTTTATCTTATCATCAGTGCTATCATCTCTGGCACTTCCTTTATTCAGTTGTTCATTTTCTTCCCTTAGTTTTCTAACTTTTTTTTTTACGTGAACGCCTATAGCGCTGGTAGGCTCTCTTGAGGGGCCTGGATTGTAGTCAGCCCCAGCCCATCGTGGCGCAGGCAAGTGTTTATAGCGGCGCCATCTTCTCTTGGTTCATGCTGGCCCCCGGAACTCCTCTTTGATTCACTTGGACGGTTTCCTCTAGAGTCCGGGTTGATGGGTGGTCTTCAGGACAGCATGTGGGTAGTTTTAAGCCACTCGGCAGTGACTGAAAAATCCGAATGATAGCGTGGGGATTCGAACCCACGTCGTCCATCATGCGGTGAATGTGGGCCCAGCATGCTACCACTCAGCCACTGCCTACCCTAATTGCTTCCCTCCAGCTAATATATAATTCTTCAAGTTATCAATGATGTTTATGAATCTCCTCAAATCCTCTCTCAGTTCGTTTAACTGCTTATGGTAAGGAGGACAGGTCCTGAACCCCAGTCTTTATTGATGACGGAAAGGCTGTCATATTATACAAATTGCTGCACTAGATCTACTACCAGAGGTGCTGTATCTTATTACTAGTGTCGAGGTAATTTGATGTACTATCGTATATCTGGCAGTTTGCATACTGTCAAATTGTGTATATATGTTTTGGAGTTAAATATATAAATGTAATTGCTAATCTTACTGTTATTTAACTTCCAGACACTCATAATTTTGTCATAAAATACTCATTTTTGTCAATTAAGCAAGTTTCAAATTTTAAAATGATTCAAAACTTATAATGCTCAGGCTCGTCAGCAGTGAGAGAAGGGTCCCGCAGCGAAAGGGTCAAATAAATAGAGGAGAATCGGGCTTGTTGAACTAAAAAGGTTAACAATTTTCACTTTACTTTATCAAAATTAAATCTAAGAAGCATTAACATTCTGTGGAAGTTTCAGAAAAACTCATGCACATCTAAACACTATTTTACTCTATGGTATTAGATTTTTTGTATGACATGGTGCTGAGGTATACAATGGTCAAGTTGTAAAGCAACACTTACCTATTCCCAAAAGGACTGATGCTTCTCCCTTCAATGGCTGACACAGTTGAAAGCCCAGAAGGAGAACCATCATCACTGTCAAGCTTTGCCAACGAGGGAAATGTGCGAAGAGGAGGAAAACCAGGGAATAGTGTCTTGCCAATGTTAGGTGGATGTCTCTGTTCAGCAATAGGAAGAAGTCCACTTGCCCTGCAATAATACTGGTGTTAGATTTTTAACCACAACTGAGGTTGGAGTTAGAGTATATTTTACATTAGTGATTACTGGGGCGTCCTGTCTTGGTGCTGTAACTGTGGGGATTTTACATTGGTACCGAGACTAGCTTATTGCCAATATAATTATTCCTATACATATTGAATCTTACATTTGCATGAAGCATACATCTTACTTCTGTGTAAAATATTTTCTAAATGAATAATGGAGTCTTAAAATATCATTCCTCACCTAAGATCTTTATGTTTCACACGAATTCTAATTTGAGATGACTTGATCAGGAGTATGACTGAGCCTTAGATAAAACCTAAAATTCTCTTAAAGTTCAAACATGTGTATTCACACACCACTGTGAGCTTCTGCATCATTCAATCTAATTCTCACATCATTGAATATTCCAAGCACAACATACAATATTAACCCCTTCACTACGGCTGGGCAAAAAAGCGCCCCACACCGTATCCGGGATCGCCGCGCGCGCCAAATTTCAAATGTCGCTGTTGAATATAACACGTTTTCAGCCATAAACTCAACATAATCATCATGTATTATATATGAAAACATGCAGATTTAAATGGTGCACATAAAGAAACATAAATCAATTGATAATTTTGATGTATGCATATATATACAGAGAAATTTGCATTATTCATAGATGACGTGTGTCTGCTTAATTGTATTTCCTTATGTTAGTTGTGATAAAGAAATAGATTTGTGGAGGAAAGTGGAGGAGAGGGAAGGGAAGGACACCGTAAGCAAGATCATGGAAAATATCCCACTGATTCACCGACAATATGCAAAGATCTCATGGAGTAAAAGGCTGAAAGCCTGTGTGTGTGTGTGTGTGTGTGTGTGTATTTACCTAGTTGTGACATATGGGAAAAGAGCTACGCTTGCGCTGTCCCGTCTCCATATCCGTTCTTATCCAACTATTCCTTAAAATCATGAATGTTTCTTGCACAAACCACCTCCTCCAGTCTATTCCATAGCTCAATGCTTCTGTTTGGGAAGCTAAACTTTTTCACATCTCACCTACATGTGGCTGCCCTCGACTTCTTTCCATGTCCTCTTGTTTCTCTCTCATTCCGCACACACAGGTCCTCTCTATCCAAATGCTCTATCCCGCTCGCCACCCTGTACACCGCTATCAGGTCTCCTCTTTCTCTTCTTCTCTCCAGGGTTGTGAGCCCTATTCTATTGAGTCTCTCCTCATAAGTCCGATCTCGAAGTTCCGGTACCATCTTAGTTGCCACTCTCTGCACTCTTTCCAGCTTCCATGTTGTTCTTTTTGTGAGGTGACCAGACCACTGCTACATACTCCAATCTCGGCCTTATCATTGTAACTATTATTTTCTTCATCATCTCCTCATCCAAATACACAAATGCCGTCCTTATGTTCCTCAGCAAGTTCATAGTTTGTCCCGTTATCCTATTGATGTGTTTGTCCGGTGACATGTTTTCTGAGACAGTCACTCCCAAGTCTTTTTCCTCCACTCCTCTGCATATTATCTCACTTCCCATCTTATAATCATATTCACATTTTCTGCCACTCCTGCCAAACTCCATTATTGTACATTTCCCAAGGTTGCTCTATCCAGGTCCCTCTGCAGTGCCTAACAGTCCTTCACATTATTCACTCGTCTCAATAGGTTTGCATCATCTGCAAACAAACTCACATAGCTGGTCACTCCGTCCACCATATCATTTATATAAACAGCAAATATTATTGGTGCCAACACTGAACCTTGTGGGACCCCACTCATCACAGGGCACCAGTTGGAAACCTTGTCCCTGATTATCGTCCTCATTTCCCTGTTAGTTAGGAAGTCCTCCAGCCATTTAATCAGTTCATCACCCACTCCGCCCCTATTTTTAATTTTCCAAATTAGACTTCTGTGCGGTACTTTGTCGAATGCCTTTTTCAAATCCAGGTACACTCCATCCCCTCCAGCCTTCTCTCTCTTGTATTAAATCTGTCACCCTTGAGTAATAACACAACAAGTTGGTGACACAAGATCTCCCTCTCCTGAATCCAAACTGGCAATCTGAGATAATTCTCTCCCTTTCTAAAAAATCCGACCACCTGTTTTTAACCAGCCTCTCACATATCTTCGCAACCACACTAGTGAGTGATACCGGTCTGTAATTTAATGGGTCCTCTCTCTTTCCTCCTTTATAAATTTGTACTATGTTTGCTCTCTTCCAATCTTGTGGTACTTTCCTTCACTCAGGGAGGCGCTCATTATGGAGTGCAGTTTCTCTGCAAGTTGCTCACTGCATTCTTTCAAGATCCACCCTGATACTCCATCCGGCCCTGTCGCCTTTCTTACATCCAGCTTGTTCAAGCTTTCCTTGACCTCCTGCATCGTTAACTGTATCTCCTGCATAACACTTCCTCTTTCCTGGCGCGGTGGTTGTACAAATTCGTCTTCTTTTGTGAAAACTCTATGGAAGCTGTTATTCATCACTTCTGCCATCTCTGCTGGGTCCTCATATGTAGTTCCATCCATTTTCAGTTTATCGCTTGTTTCTCTATTCTTCAATTTGCCGTTCACAATTCTATAGAATAGTTTGGGTTGGTCTTTGCACTTGTTGATTACAGTCGTCCCTCAAATAGTACAGGGGTTAGGGACCCAGGACCCCCGTACTATTCAAATATCCGTATAAAATTAGTGCCTCCCCTAGAAACACTCCTGGGATGCATTTGAGAGAGGGATTCGGGACTCTCGGAACGTCCCGAGTGCTTTCAAATGCATGACGCGGCAGCACGAGTTGCCAACTCGGCACTGCCATTCCGCTCCCGACTTTGAGGGGTGTGGGCTGCGTTTGAGAGTGAGTCGGGAGCTCTTGGGAGGCCAGACCTTCCGGAACCCTCTACCAAACGCTTTTGTGTGCCTCTCAGTTAAAGTAAACTTAGCCTTGTCATTGCTATGGTAACGGTGTCTCCCACGCATGAAAATGGTGTACCGTACGCTGATCTTCCTGACGATGGTTAAACATGCATCACAAGCTGTCCTGGCCGACGAGGTCCTTGCAACAGAAGATGAAAAGGAGTTTGCAGTGGTTATGGTGGCACAAAGAGGTGAAATGCAATGGAAGCACTTATATGTGTTTGTTTGGGCAGCCATATTTGCTGATGACGTCATCATACCATGGAGGCGCTCCAACTCTCAAAGCTGGGAGCAAGTGGATGTGCCGAGTTGGCAACTCGTGCTGCGGCGTCACGCGTTTGAGAGCACTCAGGACGTTCTGAGAGTCCCGATTCCCTCTCAAACGCAGCCGTGGCGCATGGAGAGCCTTCGTGCTGTGATGACACCAGCAGCAAATATGGCAGCCCAAACAAACACATATAAGTGTTTCCATTGCATTTCACCTCTCTGTGCCACCGTAACCACTGTAGCTTCCTTTTCATCTTCTGTTGTGAGGAGTTCATCAGCCAGGACAGCTAGTAATGCATGTTAAACATCACCAGGAAGATCAGCGTACGGCATTTTGCTGCGAGTGAGACGCTGTTACCATAGCAACGACGAGGCTTAGTAAAAGGATGGCCTTTATCTCCCCTCTTGCAGCACTCTTGGAGCACTGGCAGTTACTGCTGCAAGAATTTCTTTTACACTATGATAGATACAGCAAACACTGCTCTCATTCACGTGATATGCTCTCCCTACCGCAACATAACTCATCCCAAAACATAACTTCTCCGAAATCTGAATTCTTCTGCAAGGTGAACACCTATCTCGAATGCTTTGGGGTGCTTTCAACAGGTGTTTTGGTAGAACAGTGTTGCCACTCACGCCATGGCCACTTGGTGTGACGTGCAGGAAATTTAAAAATCCTAAATAATTCTTCCATGACAATCCGTATAAAACCGAAACTGTACTATTTGAGGGACGACTGTATATCATTTTCACATTTCCATTTTTCTTCTCTTCTAATCTTTGTATATTCATTCCTTGCTTGTTTGAAATTGTTCCACGAGCTGATTCTTCTTCGTCTCCTCCATCCCTTCCAAGCTTCCTCCTTTCTCTTTCTAGCTGCCTCGCATCTTTTGTTAAACCACTCCTTTTTACCAAAATCCCTTTTGGTTACCTTAGGGACATATCAATTTGCAGCTTCCTTGTATAGCTTTAAAAACTCCTCCTACTTATCCTGTGTACTCTTGGCTTTGTACAGCCCACTCCAATTTGCATTTTCAAAAAAGTTCTCATGCTAACAAAGTCTGCCTTACAGTAGTTACTTCTCCCAATTTTGTGATCCTCCTCTTTTCGGTCAATCCTTCTCTTTTCTGTCACTTCAAATTCCACAACCGCATGGTCACTCTTTGCTACGGGACAATCTACTTTAAGATTTTCTATTATTTCTGGCTCCTTGCTAAATACCAGGTCTAGTCTTGATGCCTCGCCTTCTTTCTCAAATCTGGTATGTTCCTTAATCCACCGAGTCAGCACATGTTCCATTGCCAGTTGCAGGAGTCTTCCTCCCCACGCCTCTTCTGTTCCCTGTATCTGTCAATCCTCCCATTCTACTTCCTTGCAATTGAAATCACCCATTATAATTATCCTCTCACCCTCTCTCAACATTCCATCCAGCAAACTCACCGTGCCTTGTATCATTTGTTCATATTCTCGGACCTTCCATGCATTGGTTCTTGGTGGCACATACCCTACTACATGCTGCCTCCTTCTTCCTTCAGCACCCACAATTTTCACTTTCAGTACCTCTGCCAAGCCTTCACCCTCAATCACCTCCTACACCCTAATGCCTTTCTTTAAAATCAACATCACACCTCCTCCCTGTTTTCTCTTTCTGTCTCTCCTCCATATATTGTATGCACCTTCTCCAATCCCCACCACCTCAATTGGGTCACACAACTTAGTTTCCGTCAGCCCCACAATATCAGGTTCTTTGTCTCTCAAGTAGTCGTTAACTCTATCCGCGATGACACTATTCCATTGATATTCGTATATGACACTTTCCATCCTTCCTCCTTTTCTGTTAGATTCTTTCTCTCCTTCCTCTCGTCACCATGAACCACTTCCTCGCTTTCATACTCATTACTCTCAAAAAATAAAAATAAAAAAATAAATAAATAAATAAATATATATATAAAAAAAAAAATTTCCTCATTTAAATCACAAACCTCACCTCTAAGTTCATTCAACTTGTCTCTCTTGTTCATTCAGATCTTTCCTCAGCCACATCATTTTGGTGTCTTCTCCTGCTAGCTTCCAAGCTCCTGCCAGGGCCTCTTCTGCTTCGCTCTGTTTCTTAAATCGTATCCTAATTGGTCTATCTCTTTCGCCATTGTATTTTCCAATCCTATGACAGTCATCTATTTCTTTCAGCAGGTCTCTTCCCCATTCTTGTACCCTCTGCACGACCTCCTTCACTTCATCTCTCAAGTTGTTTTCCCTCACAGATTTGTTTGGGGTCTTCTCCTTTACACCGAACACAATGACACTCTTCTTTTTCTCCACCGTGCCTCTTACCAGTGCTTCATTTTC
The DNA here is from genome assembly GCF_024679095.1 of Eriocheir sinensis. Classification (NCBI taxonomy): domain Eukaryota; kingdom Metazoa; phylum Arthropoda; class Malacostraca; order Decapoda; family Varunidae; genus Eriocheir; species Eriocheir sinensis. Next base: position 1,249,087 of record NC_066539.1, read on the forward strand.
TTTGATTACCTTCACCACCTTCTCAGCCATCCTCTCCTCCACAATCTCCTTAAAGCTCTGCACACTCCCACTTTGCATCATCCGTCAACTTTCTGTTTCAAATTCTTAACTCTTTGCTCCACTTCCACTTTTTCATCCTTTTGCTTCTCCTCCCACTTATTTCACTCCTTATTCAACTTTTCCACCGAATCCACACTTTCCTTTATCCCATCAGAGCATTTTATCAGCTGAATCTTAAGCTCCCCCACTTTTGTTTCTAAATCACTTATTTCTCTCTTGTCCTCCTCTCTCTCCCCTCTCAACTCACTCACTATCTTCATCACCACTTCAAAATCACTCTCCAACTCTTTCACTCTTCTCTGCAATAATCTATTTTGCAGCTCACTGTTCTTTTCCTCGAATCCAGAGAAATCGGCCACTTGTTTTTGTTTTTGTGATGGTGGTATAAACAAACCAATCTCGTTATGGGTACGGTTCTCCATTTTCCCTTTCTTAATCTACTAACACTTTCCCCTCCAGCTTTCCGCACCCCTCCTCCCAACCTCCAACCGGAAACAGCGCCAGCAATGCCCCTCCACCGTATGTCACAGTTGCTAGGTAAAATAGGCAAAACATTAAAAAGTTAAAATCCTTCGGGGGCTCCGTCCTCCCAGCACCAGCAATGATTGGAAAATACAATGGCGTAAGAGATAGACCAATTAGGATACGATTTAAGGCACAGAGCGAAGCAGAAGAGACCCTGGCATGAGTGAAGCGATGTGCTGAGAGTAAAGTTTCCCTGTGTTGTGAGTGCTTCTAAGTGTACCACACACGAGATAGATATTAAGAAGTAACTATATAAGTGTCTTTTACAATAATGTGGCATGATGCAAGCAAAATGTGTGTATGTGTGAGTGAGTGTGTAAGGAGCGCCGGGAGTGGGAGGGCCACTCGCTACACTGCGCCACCGACGACATATGCAACGTTTCGAACACAGGCCTGCTGCAAGGTAAAAGTTGCTGCACTTCGTGTCACCATGGAAACACCACATGACATAGAGACTTTGGGTTTGTGGCAAATTGAAGAAGAAGGATGGATAAAGGGAATGCTCATAAATGTAAAGCTATTGACTAAGGCAGAGATGTGAAATTGATAATAGAAAGTGACCAATTTTCGGGAAAATATCAGAACACTGCCGTATGGGGAGAAGCGGTTTCATGTAACATCCCCATCCTTTATGGGTTAAAATGTTAATGGATTTTTACAATATCTAATAACCTTCAGACATCCTGAGATACTATAGGAAAAATCATGGAAAAATGACTGAAAAGTGAGTGCAAACCTGCTTGGGTACAGGCAGCAGAGCAGCCTTAAGCCATTAGATGTGAAAACATAAAGTGTTAAGAGAGGAGCTGAGCCCTTCTATGACAGTAGGGATGTACTGATGTATCGGTATCGGTATCAGTGGTATCGGCACATTTTAAGAGTATCAGTATCAGTATCGGCTGATTTTCTGCCAATACTACCTATACTTGAAGGAGTTTTGTTTATCGCATGTCACTCTTAAATAATTTTGTTCAATAGAAATTGGATTTTCTAAATTGTTGAAAAAATATTAGAAAGGTGTAATTTTCTAGTATCATGATACTACGTAGTTTGGAATTTCCCGCGATTTAATTTTCATCACTTTAAACGATAAGATTCATTGAATAAAAGGTATATAATACTTAGTATACAGTATAGCCCTTGGTACTGCGGACGCGTACAATACAGGTTTAGCACTAGTAGCTTCGGCGCGGGATTGGCCTCAATTGCCTGCCTCAGTCGGTCAGACGATCGCCCTGCAACGGGGCACGCTGCCAGGGTCTCGGGATTTCTTCACAGTCTTCTGCCTAAATATACGGCAATTAAGATAAAGCTAACTTAGCTGAGTCAACTAGACCTCACGAGGCGCCTCCTCTCTCGCCCCTTGTCGAAACTCTTGGGGGTTTGTGTTAACACTGCCCTTCTATATTGGAACAACGAGTAGTGGGTCTTTTTTTTCTTAACATTTGATATTGCCCTTTAGCTGCTGGAATTGTTGCATAAATAAAAATCAGTGCACAGGTATCAGTATTGGTATCGGTATCGGTCAAATATTGGGGTATCGGTATCGGTATCGGTCAAAATTTCGGTATCGGTACATCCCTACATGAGAGGTTAGAGATATATTCACCTGCCTTATAGTGACCCTTAGGGGGTCTAGGAAAACAAACCCTGATGCAGAAAGGAAGTAGAACACACCTTATGGTTTTAGTTATGGTGAGTTGCAGGACATTTTGGGCTATACCACTGCCTGAGGCAGCATTGGTTTGCACATTTCATTGTTATTTTTAAATTTGCTTTGATCTCTATGCTGCTTCCTATAATTTTTGAGAGGTTTCCAGGTTAGCAGAGACCATATACAGTATGAACAAATGAGGAGCTTGTAAGAGATGAAATGAGATATGGGTGGGCACTTTTTTAAAACCAATATTTACCATGTTGTGTAGGACCTTTTGTTTTGACAGTGGGCCTGGAACAAATTCTCCATAAATGCATTCGTTTTACTGTATGCTAGAATGAATGTCATTCTAAAACATTATAAAATGTATGTACTCAACAAGGAAATAAAACAGGAAACTGAGCCACTCACGGTTCTGAAAGTCCATCGGCCAAGTCCTCATATGGAGTGGTGACAGTCATGTTGAAAAATGGAGCAAGTTTTCGTACAGATGGCTTATGACCTGGGGTTGAAATGGTGCTGTTGTGCTCTGCCTTCTCGGTCGACATAATTCGTTTCTTCCATGCCTCACCACAGGCAGACACGTCCTCCAATCTACGTTTATTTTCCCTTTTCTGAAAAGTATTACACACAAAGATCACAAAAAACATTCAATCTTTATCACTAACACATCATTCTGTGTGTGAGCTTTGTCCTATAATGCAACATTCGAAACATCGTGCTGATTCTGATCTTTTTCATTGGGAGCCTGAAAGCATCTTAAAAACCTTTTTGAAAGATGATGGTTGTTAGCCTATTCCTCTGGTGGAAGAATGATTTGCTTGCTTACCATAAATATTCCAGTTGAAGAGCAGTAATTCAAGTTAGGGTTAATAGGTACCTTATGAATTATTTACACTCAATAAAGGTTAAAAACAATCAGCTGTCAGTGGAACTAAGGACTGTATGTTAACCGATAATTTCTCCTAATCTCTCAGTCACCATTCAAGTACAGTCATACCTCAGTTTATGAGTTTAATTCGTTCCAGAATTTTGTTCGCAAATCAAAACAAATTTCCCCATTTAAATTAATGGGAATCACATTAATGCATCCCATATCCCCCCAAAATATTAACATAAAAATCATTTTACATGTTATTTTATACAGCATAGAAGTAATCATAGTGCTGAAAACACAAAGATCATACACTAGAGCACAAATGTACGCGGACACGAGCACGCGATGCTACCTCTGTGAGGGAACAAAGTAGACTAAAGGAGTATCACACTGGGCATTTTCATCCAACCATTGGAGCTACGAGCAACTGCAGCTGCCCATAGGCCCAACCGGAAGCGAGTTGTTGGTTTGGGTAAACACTCTTGTCCTCCCATCTTTGAAGCCATGATCGTACCGTACCCACCATGGCTTCTTCCTTCCAATTAACTGCAGCAACAAGTCCATAATTTGAATAACAACAGCACAAGCCACAACACCCCTTACTTTGGCAAACAGAGCCATGTGGATACAGGGCGACTGGTCTGTTTACGTTGTGGATATGAGGCGAGATTTTCGAAGGTTACATTGTCGTACGCCAATGTTGTCTTAACCTAAGTTGTTCACATGTCCACGTACGGAGGCTAATTCTCAAGAGAGATCGCAGCCCTGCAGACCCCAGCTGATTGGTGGAAGACTTGGGGAGCTGCGACGTGACGTCATTAGGGTTGCCAGTGAATCACAGTCGCTGCTTGAGGTGAGTCAGCCAATCATGAGCCATGCCTCACACCCGCCATGGCAATGAGTCACCTGCTCCCTCTCATCACTGACTGCCTCGCCAAGACAGTTGCTATGTACTCATTAACACGTAACAGTAGTCAATGTAATGCTAATAAAAAGCCTTTTTTGCAGAAATAGGGAGGCAGTGGGATAGAATCATATATGTAATAAATCACTTAAGGTGACGTTAGGCAAACTGATATGTCTGCCCATGGATGCATCCCCTGTAATATTCAGATAATTTGTTGCTTCACATATCAATGAATGACTAACATTTTTCATGTCACTGTTCTCTCACACTTTATTTAGGCTTCTCGGAGCACAATAATTCAGCCACGGGAAGCGGTGACAGCTGTGTGACTCTAGAATGTTGCGGAAAGTTTTGCCTTTGTAACATCACCACACACAAAAGTTGTTAAATAAATATCTCTGCTGTTGATTGCTCATTGCAATAGATAGATTTACTAATTGAACAAGTTCTTCCTATTTTCATGTTGGGGAAAAACTCATTATAATGCATTTCATGTAAATCAGCGAGACCTCGTAAGGCTTATGACTACACCCAACCCACCCTTAACTTACGTGCATAGTTACGATTACGGAGCGCTTTGAGAATTGTGGTGAAGGCACTGCTCATAAGAGTTTCGAGAATCTCGCCAATGGGCAACCAACCATGGTCGTATGTGACGCACACTCAGAAAAGTTGGAGTTGCTTGTTGCGCCTACCGCCAACACGATTGAAGGAAAAAGGCCCAGTGTAATTAATGCTTGCGACACTATTCCTATTATTTTCTGCTCTGAGCGCTCTTGTCTTGTGGCAAACAACGGGAACCCAAGCTCGCGTCTTCGACTCATACAAACATGATGCTCATACACCAAGTCACTGCTCGTAAACCAAGTCATTTTTAGTGATTTTCTTTTGCTTGTGAATCAAAACGCTCATAAACTAAGGCACTCATAAACTGGGTATGATCAAAGTATGCAAATTTGTAATTTAATATATTCTGATGAATGATTTTAGCTTTATGATTTTTTTTTCTCCCTTTCAGTCTTAACCCTTTGCCATGTGAAAGCCTGGTCGGGATACCAAATACACGTGTTTTCACAAGCGTTTCCCGCCACCTGGTGATGATGTACATGGCATCTGTTTGTCTTAGCCAATAGAAGCATCTTTCATCACACCCTCCAGCTAATCACAGCTCTTTAGTACACCTGGCAGCTATGCTGGGAGCTGTGCCAGTATGGGCCGAGAGTCAAAAATGAGTGGATTTCATAAAATTGCTCCTCTTCTCACCCTGCCCACTCCTAACACACTGGAGGCAAGTTTACCAAAACCTTACAGCACATAGCTAAAACGTTGTACTACATGCTGATATTTAGGGGTTTGGGTGAATACCAGCAAACTGGGCTACTTCCTTAACCCTTTCACTGCACGGGCTTGGGAGGCGACTATCCCCCCCACACGCACTCGGGCAGCCCAATGGGAGGATCTCTTTTAACCTCTGTATCTCAAAAACTATTCATCACAGCTAAAAACCAAAAACACCATGGGAAAGAGGAGGTTCAGATCTATAGGATTCAGTTATGTATGCCTCTCCTGCAAACATACATGCACGTTCATGGGGTGTTGAATGTGAACACTTACGTCAGTGCACGCGCGACAGTCAGCCATATTGAGGCAACTGCGGACATCTCTTCATGAGGTGCTGGCAAGGTAGTATTACCAACTGCAAAATTTACAACTATTTGATCAGAGAACCAGTAAGGTGGTAAGTGAAGCTATGCAAAAATGCCACTATATTGGACAAGAAAATCCACCAGTTACTTGTCTATAGAGTTTCCGCACTAGGCTGATATGATTTTCCACCAAATTTAGTGGAAACCCACTGAATTGGCAGTCCTGTGGGGTGAGAATTATTGTTAGAACACTATCATATGTGGGAGATTTGAGTGCGACTGGAGCTAGCAGCGAGCGTTTAGCACCACCAGCAAATGGGAGCAGCGAGTAGCAGGCTTTTTTTTATTATTGTTTCCTTTTTTTTTGGTGCCCTTGAGCTGACTCCTTTGTTGTAAAAAAAAAAAAATTAATAAAAATAAATAAATAAATAAAAAAAAAAAAGTGCAACTGCTCGCTGCGAGCATTTAGCAGTTAAAGGGTTAATATGCAACTCTGCAATGGATGGGTGAGTCAAATAAAAAAAAATTTCATGAGTAAAAATGTCTTAGAAAATCCTCAATTTTAACATACTAAAAGGGTTTTTTGATACCTCCACTATTTCTATGAGTGCCTGGGAAAGGGTTAGACAGTGGGTCATTCAAGATGCCAGAGATCAAAGTTGTACAAATTTTTACTTTAAAAAATATTCACTACCTTAAATCCTAAGTGCCATGATCCAATGTTTTTTTACAAATTTCCATTTATTATATTGCTTTCTGAGCAGATTTAAGCAATTTGAATACATGAAGAAAAAATAGAGGCAAATTACAATTGTTTAAAATTGTTCTGGATATTTGGAAGCTTTCGGTCTCTGAACGATATGTATAACATGAAGCCACTGCTTTGGGCCAACTTTCAAGGTATAGGTAAAGGTAAAGTTGGGTCCGTACCCTATAACTGTGCGCAGCTGCAGTGGTCATCTCTAAACTGTTGGCTCTTTGAGCCTGTGGGTAAGAACCCATTACCCTTGGACACAGGCCAATGTAAAGTTCAGCATTGTCACAGTTTACCATCCCCAGGTTTCCCTAGGTACACATTTATAGACCAACCCAAGAGAGGATGAATAAGTGGGTGAGCTGCACGCCAACTGCTTGCGCCAAGATTCAAACCTAGACCTGCAGGGTCGTAGTCAGACATGCTAACCACATCTTGACGGAGGTATGAAATATTTCAAGTCCCAACATTATAATAAGCTAAGCAATACTATAATCTGCATAATAGTGATCCTAAAACTTAAAAATGTATTGTACTTGAATGGTATGTGACTGTTAAGTGTTACTTAACTTTCATATCTTCTTAATTCTAAACTTAAAATTACAGCACAGTCACCTCTTGATTAACACGAGTTTAAACAACATGTTCTTTATATAACATGAGTTTATATTTGAGGAGATACGATTAACTAACACGATATTTTCGATTTAACGCGCATCTAATTGATGACGTCACGTGCACCCACGCTACTTCTGGCAGGAACTGAGCTGAGACGCTCTGTTTCTCCTCAGTCTGAAGCTACTAGCTAGCCCGCACTGTGAGTGGAACGTTTCTCTGGAATACACTGCATTTTCACCTCTACTATGGCACCCAAGTGTCCTTCCACCTCCTCACAGGAAAGTGCTGCCAAGAAGTCAAGAAAGACTCTCACCAATGAAAAGAAGTTGGAAATTTTGGATCGGTATGCTGGGGGGGGAGAAAAGACCTCTGTGATAGTGAAAGTGACTTTTTCAAGCTTTGAAATCAGTGCTAGTGGTGGAGACAGTGACATCAACAACATTGAACTCCAACCCCTCGTCTTAACAGGAAGGCTGAGCCCCGTTATTGTGCAACCTCAGTTTGGTGGCCATCCTGTAGCTCAATCTCATTACGGTGATGGTGGAAGTGAAGATGCATCCCACCACCCTTCAGGGTTATCAAGTTGAAAACATGAGGGTAATGAAGGGGGTTTGTAACGGGGTCGAGTGCATGGAAGGGAGGGTGGCGGCCAACCACAACGTACGCAGCGCTGCGAACACAAGTTTGCTCTGACCTAAAAGTTACTGTGCTTCATCACATCACCACAGAAACACCACATGATGTAGACACTTCGGGTTTGAGGCAGATTGAAGAGGAAGGATGGATTAAACGAATGCTTATAAATCTAAAGCTATTGGCTTAGGTAGAGCCATGAAATTGATAATAGAAAGTGACCAATTTTCAGGAGAGCGTCAGAACACAGGGTGGGGAGGGACGGTGGCCAACGCAAGTGTCGAGTGTTGAAAGTGAAGCACAAATGACGTAAATAAAATGAGAACGTTTTTTTATTTTTTTATTTTTTTATTTATTTTTACAACAAAGGAGACAGCTCAAGGGCATAAAAAAAGGAAACAATAATAAAAAATAATAAAAAATAAAAAAAATAAAAAAACGCTACTCGCTGTTCCCCAAAAAAGAAAAAAAGAATCAAAAGAGGTGGCCAAAAGAAAGGTCAATTTTGGGAGGAGGTGTCCTGATACCCTCCGCTTGAAAGAGTTCAAGTCGTAGGCAGGAGGAAATACAGATTGTTCCAGAGTTTACCAGCGTGAGGGATGAAAGAGTGAAGATGCTGGTTAACTCTTGCATAAGGGGTTTGGACAGTATAGGGATGAGCATGAGTAGAAAGACGTGTACAGCGGGGCCGCGGGAGGGGGGGAGGCATGCAGTTAGCAAGTTCAGAAGAGTAGTCAGCGTGGAAATATCGATAGAAGATAGAGAGGCAACATCGCGACAGAATTTAAGAGGTAGAAGACTATCAGTAGGAGGAGGAGAGCTGATGAGACGAAGAGCCTTAGACTTCACTCTGTCCAGACGAGCTGTGTGGGTGGAGCCCCCCCACACGTGAGATGCATACTCCATACAAGGGCGGACAAGGCCCCTGTATACGGATAGCAACTGCGCGGGGGAGAAGAACTGGCGGAGACGTTACAGAACGCCCAACCTTGAGGAAGCTGATTTAGCGAGAGACAAGATGTGAAGTTTCCAGTTGAGATTTTGAGTTAAGGATAGACTGAGGATGTTTAGTGTTGAAGATGGTGACAGCTGAGTGTTGTCAAAGAATAGGGGATAGGTGTTTGGAAGATTGTGTCGAGTTGATAGGTGGAAAAATTTAATTTTTGAGGCATTGAAGGACACAAGGTTCCTTCTGCCCCAATCGGAAATGATAGCAAGGTCTGAGGTTAAGTGTTCTGCAGCCTCCAGTCTGGAGTCGTGTACTTCCTGTTGGGATGGCCTTCTATTGAAAGAAGTTGAATAATGCAGAGTGGAGTCGTCGGCGTATGAGTGGACAGGACAGTTTGTTATAGAAGGATCATTGCTGAATAACAGGAAGAGAGTGGGTGATAGGACAGAGCCCTGTGGAACACCACTGTTGATAGGTTTAGGGGAAGAACAGTGACCGTTGTTTCTGTGACCTACTAATATATTAGTAATGTGTTTTTTTAAGGTTAGAGTAACAAAATCCCCAAAATAGGTAGACTTTCCCAGTGTCCAGGAACGTAACCCCCCTATTACTATTGTTTCTTATGGGGAAATTATGTTTAAATAACACGATTTTAAATAACACGACATCTCCAGGAACGTAACCCTTGCGTTAATCAAGAGGTGACTGTACTTAGAGTATTCGGGCATCACATAGTGTGGTGAACTTTATTAGTGATCTTTCATTTTTTCTTTCATCTTCCTTCTTTGTGGGGATTCTTATGATTGCTCATTCCATCTATGTAAGAAAACTGATGATAATGATGATGGTCACAATAATAATAATAATAATTATAGTAAATGAATCAATATGCAAGACTGATGCCGAGAATATGAACAAATAAAAAAGTGTACACAACTGCTTACCTTGATAGTCGACATAGCCTGCACTCTTGTCCTGATGTTTCTTGTCTGTTCAGCATATCTGAGTGTATTTATTGTCTCATGTACGTTGTCACTTGATGGGTTCACACAGGCAATCATTGTTGTATAGCCTCCTCGGCTAAGGGAATCCTTGAGTACTCTGGTCAACAGTGATTCCCTATTCAGGAGTAAAAATTTCAGTCAAAAGTCAAACCCCCCAAAATTTACCATATTCATACATATATTCGATATATGAGAGTTCGAAATATGCGAATTCGCTCATATGTGACTAACCTAAATGTGCCAAGTATTCGTTTTATGCGAGAAAAATTTGGTATTATGCGAGTAGCAGTGCTGGTGTGACTGGTTGGTGAGGTATGGTGGCCAACTCGCACTAGAGGGCGGCGGGTGCAAATGTTTTCCCGCACTTTCCTCGCCTATAATTACCCATTTTCTCCATCTGATCCTAAAGTTTTTGTTTGTTTACAATGTATTTTCATATTATATTTTACATCTTATCTGTACTAATGTGCTTTATTGTTGGTTTAGTGCTTTATTATTGTGACTGTGCCAGAATAAATAGTTAGAGGGTTCGAAAACGGGTCATGGAACATAACCCCCTATAATTAATGGGATGATAAGTTCAATATATGCAAATTCACATTGTGAGAGCTTTTTGCAGAACGTAACCCTCGCATATAACGAATACCTGGTGTACTTATCACCAGATAAAATGCAGCAATGTCAACGATCTTTCATACATATGTAGGTGTATAATCACTACAATACTAATATTTTATCTTTCCTAAGCTCTGATCATATTGAATAGATGTAAAAACTGCAGTGTATTCACTACAATAACAATTTTCAATCATGGAGACTCTGGTCATGTTGAATATTAAACAACAGCCAAGACAAAGACCAATACCAGGCATATAACATTTTCTCCTTCAAAATCTGCCTATCATCTGAATGATTTAAGTCTTTACTATGCAAATTGTTTTGTCCTACCCTGTTAGTAAGGAATGGCAATTAAGTTACCATGGAACTGTCAACCCTGCAAGAGCTATCTAAATCAGTGATGTACGTGTATGTTTAATGAAGAGATTTTCCACTCTCTTTTTTCTATTATTCTCTCGGTCCCACATGTCCTCTGCGTGTATCGAAACACACAACAAATTAATCGCAACAAGGAGAGGGTATTCCCCGGCTGCCTGGGATTGAACCCGCGACCAGCGTGATGGGAGAGCCACTCCTTACCGAGTCGGCCAAAGAGGTACCCCACTCGCCAAATGGGTTATGGGAGGCTCCCCTATCAGGCCTAGTCGCCACACTACAGATGTAGTCCTCACACTGTGGAAATTGCATATACGTACTGTATATGAAGTACGTGGAAGAAAACTGAGCTGCAGACGTGTGAAAATTTAAATTATCACTCCAATAATGGCCACGTAATGCATGCTCTCTTGAGACACACACTCTATTGGGACTTGCAAGGCTCAGCTCATGCATCATCAGCATAGGGCTACCTAGGCAATATCCATAGACAGTACAATACTGTATGGCATGCCATAAATCAAATCAGCCATGATTTGTCTCCATGTATGATCATACAGTAAAACCTTTATAACTCAGCATGATAGGGACTCCCATCTTTGCCGAGTTATTCAATATTCCGAGTTATACAAATCCCTCATTCCCCTTTCCCCCATTTGCATATACAGTCAAAATTTTGAAAACTCTACACTTACACAGCAGCAGTAAAAGCTTAAATTAAAACATACAAATGGAGGGGCTGCTGTAGTTATGTAGTCCAAGCAGACAACACGTGGGTGTTTCAGGAATAAGCAGGGAGAGTGAGGATAGATGTTTTCAATACAGGAATAGTGCGGGCAAGCCTTGACAAATGTAAACCATGAGATATGGAGATAACTCGGCAGCATACCGAGATAAATCAGAGAGTACTGGAGACTGAGATCAGGTGGCCCAAGTGTGGATACACTTTCTAAGAAAATGTGGGTGAGGCATGCTGAGTGTAGACGATAGGATGTGGTTAAAACTCAGCAATATGCCAAGATGCATGAATTTTTACATTTTTTTTCCTCATTTGTTTGAATAAAAAAAAATCAAAAATAATATTTTGTTGCATTGCCGAGTTATATCAAATTCCTAGTTACAGAGTGCCAAGTTATAAGGGTTTTACTGTAATTACATTCATTCATTCGTCTTTGATGTCTGCTCCTAGGAGCTCCCACCAGGGGATGGCCACGGCAGAAGAGTTTCCATCTCTCTCTATCCAGACACTCCCTCCTTGCCTGCTCAGTTTCTCAAGGATCTTTCACCCCTCTCCCTGACATACTTCTGCACCCTATCTCTCCAATTCACTGGAGGTCATCCTCTAACATTCCCTCCCTCTTTCTCACTCACATACACCCTCCTGGTCATCTTACTCTCCTCCATTTGCTCCATGTGGCCAAACCACTTTAACCCCTTCAACACGAGGACGCATATACTGCGTCCTTGCGTGCCCCGTACCATATCCGAGGACGCGCATACTGCATCCTGGCGCGCTTTAGCCAATATACAAGTTATTTTATATTTATATTTATGCTTACATCTCAAAATGATCAATTAATTTATGCTTCTTTATGTGCACCATTTAATTCTGCATGTTTTCATATACAATACATGATGATTATGTAGAGTTTATGGCTGAAAACTTGTTATATTCAATCGCAACATTTGAAATTTGGCGCGCGCAGCGATCCTGGATACGGCGCAGGGCGCTGTTTTGGCCCGGCCATAGTGAGTTTCTTTATGTGCACCATTTAATTCTGCATGTTTTCATATATAATACATGATGATTGCGTTGAGTTTATGGCTGAAAGCTTGTTATATTCAATGGCGACATTTGAAATTTGGCGTGCGCGGCGATCTCGGATACAGCAAGGGGTGCTGTTTTCGCCCGGCCATAGTGAAGGGGTTAAAGTCTGTCACTTCATTTCTTCCACCACTCCACACTTCTTCCCTTCACCCACGTGACACATTCCAAAACGCTCATACACACTTTCATCACTCATTCCATCCATTCTACTCACACCACATGCACTCCCTGTTGGGATTCAGTGAATTTACCGTACCCAACGGTTATGTTTCTCGCAAGACACTGAACTCCCCCAAGACAACTCCACATAAAACACAACAACTTACACCCTAACAGGGTTGCAGGCTTCCCTGCAAGCGCCTCCCAGAGTTACAACGATAATCCTAACAGGCCTGATAGTAAAACCTATTTGTAATCACTGCTGGAGGGCACTTATCTTTGATGGGTTTCAAAAGAAGTTGTCTCTTGAAGGCTCGTCCTGGAGGGTCTTGTTTTCCTCGAGTCTAAATATAAAAAAGCACTGCCGCGAGTTAATTTTGGAGCGGCACGCGCTGAGGTGTTGACTGCTGCGGAGCAGTTGATGGAGTAAACGAAAACCAACCATGTGTGTCTGAAGAGGTATTTTAAATTTCCCTCGCCAGATGGCGTGGCTTTCGATCTTCTCTGTTTCCATCGGTTAAATTATCCTTGCTCTTTAATTATAATTCCACAAGGGCAATTATTTATTATTTCATGAAAGGAAACACTGAACTATTGTTATTCCTTTCATGGTAAATGTGGTTAGTCTTCAGGCAGTGAATAAGGCGATTCTGTCTCAGTCTGGGAGCCGGTGAGCGAAGTATTTAAGTACCATCCAAGGCTTATTTGAGCTCAGACGATACTCATAGTTGGCTTGAACTCTCGGCCCGAGACTAGTTCCATACGGGAAATAGTTAATTTGTCAAATCCCCAGGTTAACTGACCTAATTCCTAACATCCTCAAATAACTCATTTCCACTGCCTGCACTCTAGACCTTTGACTTTCATTCCAGGCCCATGTTTCACTTGCATATGTGAGGGTTGGTACTATTACTGTATTTCTCAAATCCCTCTTTACCTCCATGCTCACACTTCTGCCATTCATGATACGTCCCAAAGACCCTACCACCTTTCTTCCTTGCAATGCCCTCTCTCTTGTCTCTCCTTCTGTACCACAATGCTTACACATAACTGATCCAAGGTACTTAAACTCATTTACCTCCTCCATTTCTTCACTATTCAAAATTATTTTGCATTCTTTTTCACATTCAATTCCCACTCAATATGGGCATACAAAATTCACAACCTCACTTCTACTCCACTCACAAACCATCACTTTATTTTTGTTGACATTTACTTTCAGCTTTTTCCTTTAACATACACTATCAAAAACACTGACCAAATATTTTAAGTCACTTTAATTTTCTGCAATGAGTAATGTGTCATCAGCAACTAGGGTTGAATTCAGCAACCACTTCCTTCCCTCAGCATACATTTTTACTCCAACTTCCCCAACTTTGCCCTTCATTTCTCTCATAACACCATCCATATAAATATTGAACAACCACGGTGACATGAAACACCCCTGCCTCAAGCCCACTTTTATCTCAAAATTGTTCACTTGTTTCTCCACTAATTTTGACACATACAGATGCATCCTCATAGAAAGACTTTATTGCATTAAGAAGTGAATGACATCAGACATAAGTCCCTAAGTGGAGGATTCAGTCCAGAAAACTGAGACACAAACTGTGGCAGTGAATTAGGACGCTTGTCAGAAAACACATCTCCAATAAACTCCAAATCTTCCTCAACCTCTCTCGTCTCTACCTCAGGAGCCTCAAGCTCATCATCACTCATGAAGTCATAATCATCATCACTATCCTTCATGTCTACCATATATTCATCCCCACTGTTGTCATCAGAAAGGTCATCCATAATGACTGGGAGACAAGTAACTCCTCTCAACACCAAAGACAAAGTGAGTGGGTGGCGGCAGCGCGGCAGGCCAGACAGCCAGGGGAAATAAGGGAAGCATGAATTAGGGATTGAGAGGCCTGAATGAAAGAAATTAATTAGCAAAATGAGCAGAATGAATACCTGTACGGTACATATGCAGATGAGTTGCTGAGTGCTGCCAGAACTTTGCCAAGACTCAGAAGACCCTTGTTGATGTTAACACCTTCAGTGAACTGCAGTCCTGAAGTCTGTGCCCGACCAACACCCTCAGCACCAGCCAAGTCCACTAACTTTAAACATGCTTCACGGTTTCCATGCTGAAATGGCAAAAAATTAATTATATCAAAATATGTAAAACACATAAAACTTGATTAGCCATATTAAAAAAAGCTAGATAGTTTTGACAAACAATATTTGTGTCAATCCAGCTATATATTACTGAAATCTTTGTTGCTAAACAAGCAAGAAAATTTTGAGGCAAGATTAATGGGTATAAATATCAATTACTGAAACCATGTCATGTATGTAAGACTAAAAAGGTCAAGAATAATGGGAATCTGCTTATGGGCGCAGCATACTGTGTGAGCTGGATGAATGCTGGACATTCATATAGTGAAAACTAATAAAATATTGATAATTGAATATTGTACTGCCTATCGTTTGAAAGCTTATTGATTTTTTCTATATATTTAACATTATATATTTAAGATTTTCTGATATAAATGTGAAGAGAATAAGAATACCAATTATTATTGCCAATGTGTTTCATTACAGCTTTGCTTATGAATGGATGGCTTTCACAATTGAACTTGTACTATATAATAAAGTAAACTTTAAATAGTAATTCCTCAGTTACCCTGACCACTGAACTCTTAAGGCCGCAGTCACACAGTCACAACCTTGACTCCCAGCGCCCCCTGACGTTGAGCCACACACCGACAGTTTTGGAAATTTCAAAACAATCGGAGCCCTCCGTGACATCCGTCACCTGTTGGCTACGACCGTCCGATGTCCATCTCAACAACGTCTCAACAATGTCATTTTGATGTCGGCAATGGTCAGCATTCAAGACGATCTATATATGATGGTTGTAACGTACTACGTCTGGCAGCGCGACATTTCCAACGCTGGGAGGCGCTGAGTCAAGATCGTGACTGTGTAACCCCGGCCCAAACACTTCATACACCTCATTCACTCCTGCACTGTGTTCTATCCCTGCTCTTGCTCTTCCGAATACTTCTTCCATCTTTCCTCCTATAGAGGGGTTGCATGTGACGTCATCAGCAGCGATCAGCAGATCACTGTTAGCTGCCCTGCAAAGGCCTGCCATTTTGGGAGGCACATATTTACAGCAAGAGAGCTCCTCATCTTTTTCCGACCTCAATCTTGAAAACGGTTCATAGTTGTTGTGCAGTTGGTTGCACTAACAGGGGAGGGAAGAGCAGTGTGTCGTTTTATCGGTTTCCAGCCAACCAGGAACAGCGGCAAAAATGGATACCAGTGTAAAGAGAGATGGATGGCAGCCGACTTCAGGCTACTACAGGTAACTCTCGATTTATGCGAGTTTGGTTTGCGCGTTTTTTAAATAACGCGGGGTCCAAAATCCAAATAAATGTTTAATTTACACGTTTTTTCACTTATACGCGATATTTTATGGAGTGGCCACCAGATGTCTCACGCAACTGGACTCACGGCGCCGCGACCAAACACCTGAGCTTAGTTCTTCCTGCACGCCACTTGAACAACAATACAGTACCCACGCTGCAACACTACTCAACAATAGGGGTGGGCAGGTACCAGTATCAGTACCGGTACTAACAGTACCAGCTATATGGTACGGTACCGGTACCAGACTGCTTGGTACCGGTACCAATACTAGCCAGTCGCTCATGGTGTTGCAATGTTGCATTGGATAACCAGCCTTTCAGCATGGCTGAAGATGATGGCTTTATTGGTCTTATGGCCCATTTACAGCCACAGTATGTCATACCTAGCCGAAGATTCTTCACTGAGAACGTTTTGCCAGACCTCTATGAAGAACTACAAAAGAATGTTGCAGCTGAGGTGGCAAAAGCTGACCATGTTAGCTTCACATCTGACATCTGGACATGTCCATCATCTCATGAAACGTTCCTGTCTTTCTCTGCTCACTGGATCATTGCGGAATATGTACAGAAGAATGCAGTCCTCCATGCATCCCACTTTCCCGACTCACATACATGTGTGAACATCGCTGACAAGCTCAAGAACATGTGGGAGGCTTGGAATCTAGATGCTCAAAGAAGACATGTACTCGTTAGAGATGGTGCAACGAATATGTTGCTTGGAAGCAATCTGTCTGAGATTGAGTCTGTTCACTGCTCAATACACATCATCCAACTCATCATAAACGATGCCATTCTCTCTCAAAAGTCTGTGAAAGATGTGTTGGCGAAAAGCCGTAGATTGGCTACACACTTCAACCATTCTGCCTGCAGTGAATTCAAAGCCATCCAGTTGCAGACTGAAAGTGAAAGAGGAAAGGCACCACTTGTTCCGACTCATTGGAACAGTGCATACCTTATGCTGAGGCGGCTGCAAAAGCTGAAGAGGCCTGTGCAGCTTTACCTCTCTGACCACGATGAGCTGCCAAATTTGTCTTCCAGTGAATGGCAAATTATAGAACAAGTTGTCACCATCCTTCAGCCCTTCTTCCAGCTTACTGCTGAAATGAGTGCCGAATCATGCCCTCTCTCCACCGTTATCCCAAATGTAAGCACCCAGGCAAGATTCCTTGAAAAGGCCACTGACAAAGAAGGCATCAAAATGACCAAGCAGAGACTGCTGTGTGCACTCCGTACTAGGTTCTTCTGTGCTTCTAGAAGATCTGGTATTGATATCATGAGGTCTCAGTCATATGTTCAACCAACAGTGCTTGACCCACGTTTCAAAGTACAATTCCTGAACGACAAAGCACATGGGAAGACTTTGCTCCTTGATGAGCTGTTCCAGCACCACAGCCTTCATACTACGAGTGTGGAGATGGTGGATGAAGCTGGTCACCTTGGTTGTCCCAATGACTAAGTACCTGGAGGTAGAAGCGAGGATGACTTTATGGCCTGCTTCCAGGAAATTGCTAGCTCACATGAGGAGGCGAATATTCCAATGACTATCCCCCCGAAAGATATCGCAGATGAGTCTGCCAGAGAAGTCGAGCTCTACCTCCGCACTCCACTGTTGGAAAGAAACAAATGTCCCCTGCAGTACTGGAAGTAGGAAGAAAAGTTCCCACTGCTGAAACAGCTAGCTGCAAAACACCTATGCACAGCTGCATCATTAGTGTACTCTGAGCGTCTCTTTTCGAAATACGGCAACATTTTTGAGGAAAAGCACACAAGACTGTTACCTAAAAGAGGAGAGATGCTCCTGTTTCTCCACCACAATGGTAGAAAATTCTCCCGATAAACGTCAAGTGCTGGTTGAATTTTGTGGAACATAGTCTCATAGATCACCCCTTCTGTCTGTCATTGAATAAAGGATTGTTCTGCCACAAATATATTTCTTTTTAACCTAAATATTAATCAAATATTATCTGTGTTTTTCAAGGTAATTGTTAACTGTTATTTTGGTTTTGCAATTATCCGGTTTATCCAGCTGGATATGAGAACTATTCGGCATGGATACAGACTCCAGCCTCAAAAACCGCCAACCCGCGACTACCATTTTTTCCCGCACACTCCCTTGAAAAATAGCCCAATTGCGCAGGAAAAACGTTGACCTGGCAATGCTGGAAGCCACTCTTGTCAGTCACGCTTGCGCTCCCCTGCTTTGAACACCACTCTTCGTTGCTCTTGATATTTTTTGCATATTTACTTGAAATTAACCCTCATTATGGCTCCCAAGAAAGTGAAAAGTGACAGTGCAAGTGGTGGTAGGAAGCTTAAGCATTAAAGTATGGAAATGAAGAAGGAAAGAACACAAAACCAGAGAAATTACCAGCGTACAGGTAATTCTCGATTTACGCGAGTATTGTGTCCTTGAAGAGGTCGCGTAAATCAAAAACAATGTAAATCAAACAAGAGGTAGGTTTCTATCAAAAAATATTCACCTCATTCATTGGAGAGAGAGAGAATCCATATCACCGAGATATCCACTCAGGCACTCAGTCTCAGCCTCACTCGTATGAGGAAGAAATGAGGGACACCATGAGCGACTAGCTAGTATTGGTACCAGTACCGAGCAGTCTGGTACCGGTACCGTACTGTATAGCTGGTACTGTTATTACCGGTACCTGCCTACCCACGTCTGCCTACTGTCGGCATCATGCGTGCTGCCTTAAAAGGCGGTGTCCAACCATTGGGGCTATGGGCAACCGCGGTTGCCCGTATGCCCAACCGGGAGCGGCTTGTTGGTTGTCCGTATGAATGGAAAATGGTTGTGAGTACGAGCGTGGGTACGTGGGTACAGAACGGCTGTATGTAAACAAACAGACGACGGCAGTGGCTGAGGAGTGAGGAGCAGTGGAAGATGGCCCACCAAGAGACTCGTAAAAATGGACTGGCAGAGCTGCTTTGCTTACTACTTGATTAACAAGATAAGAGAACACCCCGTGCTGGAGAACCACAGTCCAGAAAACTTTTCTCTCGAGTCTATGAAAATTGTAGATCTCCCGGTGATGTTTTGCTCTTCTTCTTCTTCTTTTGACCTGTAATGCATGGCAGCGATGGTGAAAAGTAACAGTGGAAAATAGCAAAAGGGCATAGAAAACCAAACTCAGGGAAAGAAAAGAACAGAAAAACACCTAAGTTCAGGGTGAAGTGTATAAGTGCGCACTGTGAAGTAAATAAGGGCCACTTTCACAGTCACTGGTTGTTTTGATCGTTACCAGTGGTCGACGGCGATCGACGCTATAGTTTTCCACGTGAAATTGGCCTATGGGGTAGTGGTGGCTGCAGAGAAAGCGACAGGTGTTGAGAGTGTGTGGTAAGGTGCAGCTGCCACGAGGTGCCGTTGTAAAGGCAATACCTCCGACACCATCACATCACATCACTACCCATTGGCCAGTTTCACGTGGAAATACTAGAGTGGCGATTGCCCCCATTGGTAACGATTAATACAAACAAAATGACTGTGAAAGCGGCCCTAAGTGCATGTTGTGAAGTATAAAAATGTGGAGAAGGAGGACCTAAGAAGCGATACAAAGCATTACAGGTCAAAAGAAGAAGGTCCACTATACACTGGCCGGTGTTGTGAGAAATATCTCCCCGATGAAATTAGTCGTTCTGCTGTCCACCACGCATGCGTGCTGTGGGAACACACAGCATTAAGTGTTAATTTGCCTGGATTTGTTCTTTTTTGTCTGCTTGTGGTCTTTGTGAGCGGTGAGGGAAATATGGAAGCAGTAAGCAAGTTGAACCTCTCTGCGAGCTATTTTGCGATTGCGGCAGCAGTTTACGTCCAATAGGCATTGAAAAGTCAATCATGATGTTAGTGATTTGATGATATATAACAGAAAGAGTTAGCAGATTATACCATAACACACAGAAAACTACCGGAAGCTATAGGTTTGTCCAACTGTCCCATGGCCGGTGACCGCGAGCAACCACCCTTACATTAGCAGACGACACCACGTGGATCACAAGCGTGTATTCAGAGCTGCCAGCCAATTGTAAGGCAGCCGCCTTCAACTGTGGCTTCAGAACGACCTGTTCTCACTTACCATTTTCTGCCTATTATCAAGGTACGTATTTTGAGATAACAAGAGAGTAAAGTCGAAAAAAATTGTGATAACAAGGGATTCAAGTCGAAAAAAAAGTACAGTACCCTCTTGAGTTTCGCGATCCACGAGTTTCGCGGTTAGTCTTAAATTCTTACCATGCTGACTTTCGCGCACTTTTTCTTCCCACCGCGTTTGCGCCAACTAGGGCAACCAGTATCTCCAACTTTTCCTAATATGCGTCACACACGGTCAAGGTCGGTTGCCTGTATCCATATCCACAACGTAAACAAAGCACTTGCCCTGTATCAACATGGCGTCATCTGCTAAAATAAGGGCTGTCGCGGCTTGTACTGCCATTACCCAAGTTATGGACTTGTTGCTGCAGTTAAATGGAAGGAAGAAACAGTTGTAGGTGTGGCATGCCTGTGGTTCCTCCATGCCAGTTCTCATTTTCACCACTGTGAGTGCACGGCCAACACACTCACTTGACTCAACCACATAAACACACACACACACATACACACACCAAATTCATTAGGAACCATTGCAGATGATTCTGACAAACAGAAACGACTTCACCATTTCTTGAGTGTTAGGCAGTATTAGGTGAGTGGCTCACATGAACCAAACCTAGCTCTTGGCAAGAAGAGAGCAGTCGTCTTTAACACTGCTCTCTTCTTGCCATTGGGTATGTTTGGTTTGTATGAACCACTCACCATATATGTTCTAACACACTCTAGGAAATAGCAAAGCAATTATTGTTTGTGAGAAACATCTGCCATTGTTCATGATGAGTCTGGTGTGTGCGTGCGTGTGTGTGTCTTTGTTGTTACTTGATCCACGTGTTTATGTGGTCGGAGTCTAGATAGGTGGGTTGGCCGCTCACACGCAACGTTGACAATGAGAACTGGCAAGGAGGAACCACAGACACACCACACCCACAACAGCTTCTTCCTTCCATTTGACTGCAGCAACAAGTTCATAACCTGGGTAATGGCAGCACAAGCCGCGACAGCCCTTACTTTAGCAGACGACACCATGTTGATACGGGCAACCGACCTTGGCAATGTGTGATGCACACCCGGAAAAATTGGATTTGCCAGTTGCCCAAGCTGCCGCCAACGCAGTGGGAAGAAAAGGGCCCAGTGTGACACCAGGTTACGGACAACCGACAACTTGCTCCCGGATGGGCGCACGGGCGTTGCCAGTAGCCACAACGGTTAGAGGAAAATGGCCAGTGTGACACTGCCTTAAGGCAGCGAGGGTGCTGATTGGGTGAGCACCAGCGATGACGTCATCGGACTCCCAGCGAATCACAAGCGTGTTGTCAGAGCTCGGCCAATCGTAAGGCTTCATCTGTGGCTTTAAAACGACCCGTTCTCTCTTCCTGTTTCCTTCCTTTTCCAAGGTACATATTTTGAGATAACAAGTGAGTATAAGAGGAAAAAAGTGAGCTCCGGGGGGCAGCATGAGCCAATAATAATGGCGCCACTAAAACAGTTGCCTGTGCCATGAAGGGCTCGGAGCCGACCATCGGGCCCAGGTCTGCCAGCGGGGAAAAAAAACAAAAAAAAAAAAAAAAATATCCACGGGTCGGAATGGATAAGCGCTTTTTCAGTGTTTTCAATACCTCGAGTTTCGTGATCTTCAAGCTTAGCGCTATACCTTCGGAACAAAGTGAGCACGAAACTCGAGAGGGTACAGGTAACTCTCGATTTACGCGAGTATTGTGTCCTTGAAGAGAGACAGAGAGAGAGAGAATATCCATATCACCGAGATATCCACTCAGGCACTCAGTCTCAGCCTCACTCGTGTGAGGAAGAAATGAGGGACACCATGAGCGACTGGCTAGTATTGGTACTGGTACCGAGCAGTCCGGTACCGGTACCGGTACCGTATAGCTGGTACCGTTAGTACTGGTACTGGTACCGCTACCTGCCACCCCTATTGTTGAGAAGCGTGGCAGCGTGGGAACTGTATTGTTGTTCAAGTGGCGCGTAGGAAGAACTGAGCTCAGCTGCGTGGCCGCGGCGCCGTGTGAGTCCAGTTACGTGAGACATCTGGTGGCCACTCCACCATAAAATATTGCGTATAAGTGAAAAAACGTGCAAATCAAACATTTATTTGGATTTTGGAACCCGCGTTACAGTCATCCCCCGCCGTTCGCGGGTATTTCGTTCCTTCGGACTTCTGCGATGATGCGAACGAACGAACGGACGGACTAAACCCCTATGGGAAAATATGCATTGTCACCTCTGACCCTCATATAAAAACATGTTTTTTTTTTTTTTTTAATGACTGAAAGAAAATGACACAAGACTTGGCAAAAAATGTAAACGTCCAAGTAGCACAGAAGAGAAAAGACCCAAAAGCCCATAAGTAGATAAATCTGGCAACAATCTGGCAACACTGCAGTGTGTGAATTTTTTTTTTTTTTTTTTTTGTAATAAAGAAAATAATCACCAATAAAGTCCCTGGTCCTGCTGCTGGCCAGCTGGCCAATAGCAGCTCTAGCTCTCACAGTCTAACCGTGCAGTCACCCCACCTACCCTCCATTGCCTCCCTCCTCCTCTCTCCTCTCCTCCTCCTCTCTCCCTCTCTCCTCCCTCCTCCCTCCTCTCTCTCCCTCCTCCCTCCTCTCCCTCTCCTCCTCTCTCCTCCTCCTCTCTGCCTCCCTATTTAGCGCGTTGCATCACTGCATCTATGGAATTATCTGAGGGAGCATATAAGCAGGACCGTGAATACGCCGCGAACCGTGGCAGAGAATGCGACCGATGGGGGGCGACCGGTGAGGGTATTTCAAAAACACGTAAACCAAACTCGCGTATATCGAGTTACCTGTACTGTAATTTTTTTCCACGGGCCGGAACCAATAAGCACTTTTTCATGTATTTCAATACCTCGAGTTTCGCGATCCTCGAGTTTAGCGCTATACCTTTGGAATGAAGCAAGCGCGAAACTCGAGAGGGTACTGTGTAGCTGGCGGAGGGGAGGAACAGAGATAGTGTGTGTGTGTGTGTGTGTGTGTGTGTGTGTGTGTGTTATAATAATAATAATAATAATAATAATAATCAGTTTTTTTCGGAGATGGCAGCCGTTAGGCTGAAAATGTACATATTAAGATTACAAAGTGTAACTATATAAGAAAATTACAAATTACAATATGAAAGGGGTGTGGGGGTAGGTAATTTACATTAACGGAGGGAAAGTTGTGATGATGTTTGAGGGGTGAGGAGGTGGTGGAGTGCGGTGTGGTAGAGCGATGAGGTGGGAAGGTAATCCTCTTCTGGAAGGCGAGTAGGTGTTAATCCGAGGTCATCCCTAGGTCAAAATGCTGTGTGTGTGTGTGTGTGTGTGTGTGTGTGTGTGTGTGTGAGAGAGAGAGAGAGAGAGAGAGAGAGAGAGAGAGAGAGAGTGGAGCAATGTCAGCCATCATCCACTCAGGTCAGGTCATGACCAGGTCGCGACAGCTATTGGTGGAGTGGTCGAGTGGCGAGTGTGTACGAAGCTGACATATCCAGCCGAGAGGTTACACTTTTATCGTATCTGACTGTACCCCACTCGCAGAGTGAGTTATGGGAGGCTCGCCCATCAGGCAAGTTGCTGCACCACACGGCTCCCCATTCCTATTTAGATTAATTCCTGTGTGTTGAGATTTTCCATTTTCTATGAACTTCAGAGAGCATGGGCCATCACTCTACCTGTTACCCAATCGGGGTGACACAACAGAATCACAGGAGAGGATGCCACCACTTTGCCACCAGTGAAATGCCAGAATTATTCTCTTTACTATGCTCCAACATGACCACCGCGTGTAACGAAACATACGAGAAATTAATCCAGACAAGGAAAGGTTTTGCCGGTGCCAGGGATCGAACCCACAACCATTCGGCCAAAGAGGTACCCCACTCGCAGAGTGAGTTATGGGAGGCTCGCCCATCAGGCTTAGTCGCTGCACTACACATTTATATAAAATACTTCATATGCTACTACAGAAACAAGAAAAAGAAATATCTTACTTTGATTTTCAGAAAAGTAAGAGCATGGGAACGGGAGGAACCATTATTCATGGCAGTTGTTCCCACGCTTCTCAGAAGAGTTCCCTTCTCCAGCAAAGCCAAGCTTTTCTCAAGGGTGTCAGCAGATTCTTCCACTAGTCCAACAATAGAGGCACCTGCAATGTGGCATTAATCCAATGGTTATGCTTTGCTACAAGTTATGGGTAAAAGTATCTATTTTAAAAACAAGTCATGATTATTTACATAATGCTGCTTGATAAGAGAAAAAGTATGTATGAGAAAAAAGTGAATATTCCAATGGTATAATATCTCACCTAAAGTCAGTAAGAGAGGAGCATGTCCATGTATCAGGAACTACTAAACAAACAACATCCCTGCCACATTTTACATACCTCCACCAATTTCATTTTTAATTTTCAGTTCTTTCTTTGATGCTAAAAGATCATATACAGTTTCACTGTATATCTCCACCATAGATATTTTTAGCTGACAGGGGGTCCTGTCATGATGTGGAGGACCATTTTCATCCACAGAGAGAAAGTCTTGAAGGGCTCGTTGAAGGATTCCCTCCTTCTCCTGTAAGAAAGTGAAGATCAATTATCATCTATGCTTTAAACACTGATTTTCTGAAGTTGAATGTCAAGTCATGCGAATAGGGTCATATGGGTACATATGAAGAAATCTAACATGGCAGTCCCATAGGAAGGGCTACAGAAAGGTAAATGTTAAGTTAGGGGAATATACTATAGCTGCACACTGTTGGAATGCATCTCTAGCACCTCAGCCCTTGAGCTTGTAGTGGGCAAGAACCCATTACCCAGGAGCAAAGGAATAGTACAACATCCGGAATACCAAAGTTTACTCTTCCTAGGAGTCCATTTTCTCCTTACGCACCCCTAGTAATCAGCTCACGCACCCCCAGGGGTGCACACACCACACTTTGGGAACCGCTGCCATGAGGCAACCTCTTCGACTGTAGAACCTCTTCAGCCATTTTCCCCTACCATAATACCTACCATAATACTCGAAGGGGTTTTTCTGGAGGGAAAGGGAAGGTGTTGGCGGGCGAAATTGTTGGAATCTGGCAACGGGTTGAGATTGGCACATCTTCGTCAAAATTGTTGGAATCTGGCAAGGGGCTGAGATTGGCACATCTTCGTCAAAATTGTTGGAATCTGGCAAGGGGTTGAGATTGGCACATCTTCGTCAGCTCCTTAACATATTTTATGCGTCAATCCTGCATTTCTATCATTAATATAGTAGAAAATGATCCAGGAATTATAATAAAACTTATTTGATCTAATATGGATCGGCAAGTGTTTTAAATAAATGATTTAAAATGTTGTTAGCCTTCTCGTGCACCGTAAGTTTCCAATAAGTTTCTGTTCCACTCACCATGCATTTCTCAGGCCCGACCGGCCTTTTTTTTGCCGCCGCGATACTCTACATCCCCAGATGTATTTTACCCTCACAGATATATCGTACCCCAATAAATTTGGTATCAAAGGCTTCAAAAAGACTTGTTTCAAGTCTCCGTATAGAGTATTGGAGACAGTAAATCCTAAGTACCAACTCTTCCCCACTCCCTAGCTCAAGATTTTGTGGGCCAACTTTTTTAGCTGAATATATCATTTGTTTTGAAGCAGAATTTAGTGAGGATTCTTATGGTTTCCTCAAAATCCTCATACGTCTATTAGTTCCCGAGTTATACCGAGAAAACTGTATTTTTTTCCTCAGCCGTCAGAGTAGGGTAACAAATAAAAATCGCTCCACGTTCCTCATATACGCTCCTTAGAAAGGCTGCCATATGTTACCTAACAAATGACGTTCCCAAATATGACGAACTTTCACCATAAATTTAAATTTTAATCAATTTTTTAAAACTTTTATGAAAAGTTTTGCATTATCGTGCGCCAGGACCTTTTTACCCTTGACGACGCGAAACGCATCATCGTGTGCGAGAGGGTTAACCCCTTCACTATGGCGACGCCGACGTAGGCATCCGACGGCGTCACTGTATGGAAAGGGTTTGTCCTCTTCTAAACCCCTTTGGGTAAGTTCGCCAATTAGTACGTAAAAATCAGCAATTTTTTTTGTTTACGAGTTCTCACCAGAAAACCGGGAGGCGTAGAATATTGGGTATGGAGTGAATTTGTAGGGGAATGATTGGCCTTTAACCCATATAAAGGGAATTTAGATACATTCAATACTTTTTGAGAGGAAAGGGTTGAAAGTGAGTGCGTACGAATTATTCCAAATGTCCTATTAGTACGCGCATGCTCCAATTAGTACGCAATGGCTTCTAATTCTAAAACCTTTTGAAATATTACTCTACCATTCCAGTACTTATAGACAGGAGTCTCCTGACCATTTTATGTTAAAAGTTTGTCTAGAAATGCATGAGTACAGTGCTGCATTACGCGTTCGTAAAAATAAAAAAAAATTTAAAGGGCGACCAATTTAAATACCTGGGATTTAAACGATGTAATCTCCGCCAGTGATGAATGGTCTAAAGGAGTTGTATGGTCAATTATACATGGTATTAGATGGTTCCAGCTTTAATCTACTAAGCAAAACATGCAGTTTAATTTTTTTGAAAAAAAAAAAAAAAATCAGGCAAAATACAACAGAAAAATCATAGATGATAATATCTTTTATCATGTGATTTTCATCTTTATTCTAATTAATCTTAAATAAACTTTTATTTTTCTCATTTCTTATTAATCTTTCAATCTCTTTCCCTCCCACTCGCACCTTTTCTCTATCCCACTTTCCTCACCTTTATATAGTATATATATATATATATATATATATATATATATATATATATATATATATATATATATATATATATATATCTCTCTCTCTCTCTCTCTCTCTCTCTCTCTCTCTCTCTCTCTCTCTCTCTCTCTCTCTCTCTCTCTCTCTCTCTCTCTCTCTCTCTCTCTCTCTCTCTCTCTCTCTCTCTCTCTCTGCTGAAAAAAAGAAGTCTGTAGTAGTGGTGGGCATTAATGAAGAGCACGTGCCAGTCAGACATACAAGGGAAAAGAAGGAAAGGAAGGCAGTGGAGCAAGTAATTGAAGCAATTCAGGAAGAAGGTCATGAGCTGGTAGGAGAGTTCAAAGAAGTATTCAGGCTTGGAAAGTATGAAGAAGGAGCCCAACGACCAGTAAAAATTAGATTTAGGTCTCAAGTGGCTGCAGAAGAAGTGGTGGGAAAGTCATGGAAGTTAGCAAAAACAGAGACCTACAAAAAAGTCTGGGTAAGAAAGGACAGAAGTGTGGAGGAAAGGAACACGATAAGAGAACTGAAGATTCAAGCCAATGAAAAGAATGAAGGAAGATCAGAAGAGGAAAAAAGGAAGTTTTTCTGGAGTGATAGACATGGACCTAAGGAAGTGGTACAGAAGGGAAGAGGAGACAGCTTGAAGGTGGCATACAGTATGTGAACGGGTTAATATCGTCAATGTTAGAAATAGGAGATTACCTGAGTAAGGAAAAAACAGATGTTTTGGGGGTTACGGAAACCAAATTGTCTGGTAGTATAGATGCATTTAACATAGGGGATGGTAAATATAATGTATGGATGAGAAATAGAGAAAATAAACAAGGAGGAGGAGTGATGCTATTGTTGAAAAAAGAATGGACAGTGGAGGGTGTCACCTATGGCGAAGGGGAAGCGGAGGTCTTGAGTGTGGGAGTAAGACTGCAAGGGGGAGGATGCAGAAATATCGTAGTGGTGTATGTCCCTCCAAAAAACAATTCATGGACAGAAGAATTGTACAAGAAGAAGCTGGAAGACACATTGGATTGCCTAAGGAGATTGCTGGAGGAGAAGGATAAGATTCTGATAATGGGGGATTTTAATTGTAAGGAAGTGTCATGGGAAAACTGATCAATGGAAGGAAGCGAAGCTTCATGGGGGAACAAGGTTTTGGAATTGGTTGTAGATAACGTCCTCACACAGTGGGTGGAGGAAAATACAAGATTCAGAGGAGAAGACGAGCCATCTAGATTGGACTTGATAATCACCAGGGAGCCAGATACCATAGAGGAGATGAACTATAAGAGCCCTATAGGGAAGAGCGATCACGTACTTATCGAGTACATATTACGAGAAGGAGGTAAAATAATCAGGAATGAGGACTACAGGAAAGAATGGTTTAACTTTAATAAGGCAAATTTTGAACAACTTGGGAAACATTTTGAGGAAGCACAATGGGATACTTTTTTTGAGGCTGAAAATGTGGAGGAAAAATGGGCAATCTTTCTACAGATTTACAACGAAGGAGTGGAAAAGTGGGTACCAAGGATGAAAGAAGGCCAGAAATCAAGAGAAGAGTGGTACAATAGAAAGTGTGTAGATGCCAAGCAGGAAAAGGAGAAGGCATGGAACAAATGGAGAAAAAATAGGAGGATGGACCAATGGAATGAGTACAAAAGGAAGAGGAATGCTTATGTCAAAACAAGGAGAAGAAAAAAGGAATTTTGAGAAAAAATATTGTAGATAAGTGCAAAGACCAGCCAAAACTGTTTTATAAGTTCATAAATGGAAAGTTGAAAAATAGAGATGGGATTCAGAAAGTTAAAGTTAATGGTGAAACTTTTGATAGTATAAGTGAAATAGTAGAAGTGATGAATAATTGTTTCCAAACAGTGTTCACAAGGGAGAGTGAGTTTGAAGGTGTAGATGCAGTGCCGTGAATAGAGTGGGTCTGGAGAGAATACAAACATCAGCAGATGAAGTTAGAAAATTATTGGAAGAATTGGATGCGAGGAAATCAGCAGGACCGGATGGTATATCAAATTGGGTGCTAAAAGAGTGTAACCAGCAAATAGCTGAAAAGTTGAGCAACTTGATTAATGTCTCACTACCACAAGGGAAGGTACCGAGAGACTGGAAGAGGGCTAACATCGTCCCAATACATAAAGGAGGAAGTAAGGAAGACCCGTTGAGCTATAGGCCAGTGTCATTAACAAGTGTAGTAGCAAATGTGTGAGAAAATTATAAAAAAACATAGGTGGAGTATTTAGAAGAAAACAGTATATTAACAAATAGCCAATTCGGATTCAAAGGAGGACGGTCTTTTGTAACTAATATAATCAGCTTCTATTCAGAGAAATTGATATAATACAGGAATGAGACGGTTGGGCAGATTGTGTGTATCTGGACTTAAAGAAGGCATTTGATAAAGTACCACACAAGCAGTTAATATGGAAACTTAATCATGTTGGAGGTCTGGGCGGTTCAATATTGGATTGGATTGTGGACTTTTTGACAAAGAGAGAAATGAGAACAGTAATCAGGAATAATAAATCAAGCTGGATGGAAGTGACGAGTGGAGTCCCCCAAGGATCGGTGTTGGCTCCGATTATGTTTGTAACTTATATTAATGACATGACAGAAGGGGTGACAAACTATATGAATATGTTTGCTGATGACACTAAAATAATGAGGAGGGT
The DNA here is from genome assembly GCF_024679095.1 of Eriocheir sinensis. Lineage (NCBI taxonomy): Eukaryota > Metazoa > Arthropoda > Malacostraca > Decapoda > Varunidae > Eriocheir > Eriocheir sinensis. Next base: position 1,278,694 of record NC_066539.1, read on the forward strand.
GGCTAATGAAGATGACTGTGTAGTCCTGAGCCAAGATCTCAATAGAATAAGCGAATGGTCACGCAAGTGAGTGCCTCCTATTGTCCTTAAAAACTGTGCCTAAACTCAAAATCTTAACTGGAAACTTCATATCTCATCTCTTACTAAATCAGCTTCCTCGAGGCTGGGCGTTCTGTACCGTCTCCGCCAGTTCTTCTCCCCTGCACTGTGCTGTCCATATACAGGGGCCTTGTCCGCCCTCGTATGGAGTATGCATCTCATGTGTGGGGGGGCTCCACTCACAGCTCTTCTGGACAGAGTGGAGGCTAAGGCTCTTCGTCTCATCAGCTCTCCTCCTCATACTGATAGTCTTCTACCTCTTAAATTCCGTCGCGATGTTGCCTCTCTTTCTATCTTCTATCGATACTTCCACGCTGACTGCTCTTCTGAACTTGCTAACTGCATGCCTCCCCCCCTCCCATGGCCCCGCTGCACACGACTTTCTACTCATGCTCATCCCTGTACTGTACAAACCCCTTATGCAAGAGTTAACCAGCATCTTCACTCTTTCATCCCTCACGCTGGTAAACTCTGGAACAATCTTCCTTCATCTGTATTTCCTCCTGCCTACGACTTGAACTCTTTCAAGAGGAGGGTATCAGGACATCTCTCCTCCCGAATTTGACCTTGCTTTTGGACACCTCTTTTGTTTCTTTTTTAGGAGCAGCGAGTAGCGGGCTTTTTTTTATTATTGTTTTCTTTTTTTGTGTGCCCTTGAGCTGCCTCCTTTGTTTAAAAAAAAATATATATAAAAAAAAAAAAGGGGGGGGGGGGGATGACATTCAATACAGAGAAGTGTAGCGTGATGGAGTTTGGTAAGAGCAGTAGACGAATATCAGGGAACTACTCTCTGAGTAATGAAAGAATCATGAAAAAAAAATGAAGAAAAAGATCTGGGAGTGATCATAACAGACAAGTTATCCTTTGGAAAACATATAGACCGGATAACTGGGGAAACATACAATCTTCTTAGAAACATAAAAGCAGCATTTACATATTTAGATGAAGAAATGGTGAAGAAACTAATAACATCGATGTTACGTCCAAGACTGGAATATGCAGCATTAGTGTGGTCACCTAGATTGAAGAAAGAAATTAGAAAGTTGGAAAGAATACAAAGAGCAGCGACTAAATTACCGGAAACTCTGAGAGAACATACTTATGAAGAAAGACTGGAGAAATTTGGGCTAACAACACTGGAGAGCAGAGGAGAGAGAGGGGACCTGATAGCATTGTACAGGATACAAAAGGGATTGGAGAAATTGGACAGTGAAGACAAAGTGGTACATGACAGAAGTGTGACAAGAGGACACAAAGGGGAAATGAGAAGGCTGTGGGGAGGGAGGGGCTGAAGGGAGAGTCAGGCACTTTCTAGCTGTAAGCCTAGGCATAACTGATCAGCTGTGTGTCTGTAAAATGGTAGAAATTAATACGTCCACAAATTATTATTATTGTGGATGATACAAGTACGACGCAGTGCGCAATGCATCCTGGGTTTGTGCGTGCAACATGTGAGTATGCACGTACATCTTCTTCTTCAAAGATTTATCCCCTTGTATCACTAGGGGAAACGGGCCCGTTTGAGCCAAGAATAGGAAATATCCCCCTAAAATTTGATTTTCTGTTTTTCACATTTCTACTTTGGTCTATGTTCATGGATAACTGTTTTAAAATATCTTAGTGGTACGATGCCTGTTTCCAATGGAAATTAGTCATTATCTGACACTATCTCAGGCTTGGAGTGGCGCGCTGGCGCGCGACCGCGCTCTAGAACCAAGGTGTTATGTGTTTATTACGTTATTTATATGATTTTTAGGCAGTTTTTCAATATATGTTGCTGCAAAGCAGCTGACTGATGAAGTTAATGACAAGCTCTCCTCATACTACACAAAGGCTGTCAGAGACAAGCATGAGACTGTCAGTAGCATGAGGTCAGCGATAATGGCCAGCTATTATCACCACACTGCCACCAAAAATGAATAACATCAGCTGTGCCCTGAGAGTCAATCCTCATGGTGCTGCGTGCCGAGAAGCCTGGCAAAAGGGGAGAGACCAGCACCACACACTGACAAGAGGATTTACTTGTCCCACATATCATACGACAACCTCAGCCTCATCAGGACGGTGTACCGTGACCTCACAAGACCAGAGCTGCTGGAGAAGTGCCTGAAGGGGAGGACACAGAACAGAAATGAGAGCCTACACGGAAAGGTCTGGAGGAAGGCTTCAAAAGACAAATTCTGTGGCCTACATAGGACTGTCTTTGTGTCCCAGGTCACAATCCTGGAGCATAACTTTGGGCACAGTGAAGCCAACCTCCTGACCTCGCTTGGGTTCAAGAGGTCCTCCAACTTCAGAGATTCTCTTGAGCGGAAGGAAAAGAGGACAAGCAGAACCAAGAACGAGGAGAGGAAGAAGAAAAAGACAAGAAAACAAGCCAGCAAGGCAGCAGAAAAACATTATAAGCCTGGAGGCTTCTGAGTAAAAACCTATCTACAATGAGTGGGGTGGTTCCCCATGATACCCGCACCATCGAGTGTATAATATCCTTTGAAAAGGAGGGGACCAGGTACCATAACTCAGAAATATCTGTAGAATAAAAAATACATTCCAGAAATAGCATATCAAACATATTATGGTAATGAAATGTAAAAACGATGATTTCTTGAAATGTAAGTTATTGGCATTTTTGGTTAAAATTCTGATAACCTATAAAAGACATTTCCAATTGGATAAGTTCATTCAATAGGGTAATGGTAAGACTACATTTCCATCAAGACAAAACTCTTCTAAGTGCCATAGAATATTTTTTTCATATTTTTTACACCAAAACAGCGATATGTGTTTGGTTACGTAATAAAAAAATATTATTATATATATGAAACAAAACATTGCCAACACATATTGTCCACATGTTAGCACTGAAGTTACTTTACATTGTAAAATGAACAAAAAAGCTGAAAACCCATATATGAAAAAGTTATTTAGAACTCAAATTCAGTCAAAAATTTTCCAAAAAAATAAATAAAAGAAGTTTTTGGTCAATCAGGCTCAAACTTTGCCAGAGATGTTAGATTATAGTCTACTTTACTGTGTAAAATTTACAGCCAAAAATATGGAACTTCATATGCTTTCTAAGACTATGCACCCCTTAAGAGGGAAAAGATTGCTCCCTCCCTGCACAGGGAAGCACGGGCCATTACCAAAGGCGTGGTGCCGACAGACCAACTCTATCGGCGACCGAAATCTAGCCGACCAAATCGGTCCGTCGACTGGAGTGTCTCTGATGCGCGTACAAGTAGGAATTCACTGCACAGGACGAAGCGTGTACGCACGATATATATATATATATATATATATATATATATATATATATATATATATATATATATATATATATATATATATATATATATATATAAAAAGGCACGCGTACTAATTGGTAGTGTGGTATCCTAAATTATGAGAGTTGTCACCATGAAACTGGTCATAGGAAATACACCTGTTACTCAGGGAATTAGGGCGAGACTAAAATATTGTTGCGGTGTTGTTTACAGCCTTCTAAACGGTGTTTGAAAAATCGTGTACTAATTGGAAAGGGGGGGAGTTCTTATCCAATTCCTACGCTCCCCCCTCCAGGGGGCCCAGATCTGACCCAGGTCAGACGTGGGTCACGGCGCTCCTTAGCGAGCAGCCCCCCGGGTCCAGCCTGTTGGCCCCCCCTCCCCCTTCCCTTTCAGCAGAAACACAACATAGCACTACAATTTTTTGTGACATTAAGTGAAATCATGGTAACAGTCTGACAAACAGTGAGTAGAGTGCAAGTGTGGTGCCGGGAGGACACAGATCGCCGAGTGTGTCGCCGCTGCGGTCTTCCATCAAGCCCCTGCCGAGGCCTCGAGATCTCCCCAGGCTCACCAGCCCGCCCATCCTGCTGTTGAAGTCAGGTCAGGTGCAGTGTAGTTGAGGCTTCGTCACTCAGGTGGGGTCAATGTGCAAGCCGCTCACCACGGAGGCTGTGCAGTTTGTTCCCACGTACAGCTACGAGTCTTCCCATCTGTCTACACAGCTGCATAGATTAGCGCTCCACCGCTAAGCCCTTTTCTGAGTGACCACCGATACCGCCTCTACCTGCCTCCCCGCCACCTGCTACTACCTGACCCAGCATTTTGACCTGGGGATGACCTCGGATTAACACCTACTATCCTACCTATCCAGAAGAGGATTCCTTCCCGCCTCATCGCTCTACCACACCGCACTCCTCCACCTCCTCACCCCTCAAACCTCACCACAACGTTCCCTCTGTTTTTAATGTAAATTACCAATCCCCACACCCATTTCATATTGTACTTTTTTTTAAATTACTCTTTGTTGTCATAATATGTACATTTTCAGCCTAACGGCTGCAATTTTCAAAATAAACCGATTATTATTATATTATTATTACTATGGTATATTGGATTCCAGTAATTCCAGGTGTAGGCACTAGTTCAGTCCATCATCCATCTACCTGACATAAGAAAACGTGCAATAAATCGCATTAAAGCACTCAAAATGAGCTTCCCCCAAAGTCACTACCCTTAGGTTTTGGCTAAGAATTTAAGATTTATTTTTATTTTGGGGGGATACATTTTTTTTTTGCCCTTGTTAATAAACATTACTTTATGCATGTTGGTGGGATTATAGCCAGATAGTTAAGGTGAATTTTGAGACACACCCCATCCTTCTAACTTACCACATTTCACGTAGGCAGTTTTTTTCACAATTTCGCATACTAATTGGAGAACTGCGTATGAATTGGCGAATTTACCCTAATCCTCTTCCATTTCCTCTTAATCCTCTTCTAAACCTCTTAAGAGGAAATGATAGAGGATTAAGAGGAATTTAGAGGAAGATTGAGAGGTTTAAAAGAGGATTAATCCTCTTCCATTTCCTCTTGACCCTTTCCATACTGTGACGCCGACATCTGCGTCACGGATGGAAAGGGTTAAAGACTTAAGGGTTGTATCATGATTTTTAACCCTTGCCCTGTCAACACACCTTCTTGATTAACTCAAGCAGGTAGTCTTCTGCTATAGCTCCGATGGGGCTCAGTCACTCTTCTAATGGCTCCTTGCATGACGGGATGGTAGCGAGGAGCAGAGAAGTGGTAACGGCAGGCACGTGTGGACTCCTGGGCTGACTGCGTGGAGCGGTGGAGGGGTGGAAACATGGGCTGCCAGGGATGCCAACCCTATCGCTCGCGCTATGTACGCAATTATACCTATAACTCAAAATCTTAACTGGAAACCACATCTCTCTCACTAAATCAGCTTCCTCGAGGTTGAACGTTCTGTATCGTCTCCACCAGTTCTTCTCCCCCGCACAGTTGCTATCCATATACAGGGGCCTTGTCCACCCTCGTATGGAGCATGCATCTCACGTGTGGGGGGGCTCCACTCACACAGCTCTGTTGGACAGAGTGGAGTCTGAGGCTCTTCGTCTCATCAGCTCTCCTCCTCTTACTTATAGTCTTCTACCTCTTAATTTCCACCGCCATGTTGCCTCTCTTTCGATCTTCTATCGTTATTTTCACGCTGACTGCTCTTCTGAACTTGCTAACTGCATGCCTCCCCCTCTCCCGCAGCCCCGCTGCACACGACTTTCTACCCATGCTCATCCCTATACTGTCCAAACCCCTTACGCACGAGTTAACCAGCATCTTCACTCTTTCATCCCTCACGCTGGTAAACTCTGGAACAATCTTCCTTCATCTGTATTTCCTCCTGCCTACGACTTGAACTCTTTCAAGAGGAGGGTATCAGGACACCTCTCCTCCCGAAATTGACCTTTCTTTCGGCCACCTCTTTTGATTCTTTACAGGAGCAGCGAGTAGCGGACTTTTTTTGTTATTGTTTCCTTTTTTTGTGCCCTTGAGCTGTCTCCTTTGTTGTATATATATATATATATATATATATATATATATATATATATATATATATATATATATATATATATATATATATATATATATATATATATATATATATATATATATATATATATATATATATATATATATATATATATATATATATATATATATATATATATATATATATATATATATATATATATATATATATATATATATATATATATATATATATATATATATATATATATATATATATATATATATATATATATATATATATATATATATATATATATATATATATATATATATATATATATATATATATATATATATATATATATATATATATATATAATATAACAACACTAATGTATGTAAAATCCTTCAATTATCAAGATTTCCATGTAGAGGTGTTTGCAGAGGCTACCAACCCATCTCAAAGAACCTCTAGGTAGGGAAGGGGTCGAGGTCAAGTCATAGTGCCCAGCAGAAAGTGGACACCGTGTAAGGGAAAAGGAAGAGGAAGGTGGTGGGAGAGATGTATGTTACAGCCGATTGTGTACGTTGACAACATCCAGCTTTGGATTGAAAGTTAAGATAGAGATAGTAGGAGGGAAGAGAGTAGATATTACTGTAAGTATTCCTTGAAACCTGTATTTTGGGTGCAAAGAGATAGTGAGGTTTAGAGGATAGTGTTCCACAAAATGGAAATTATTGGGAAAACTGTGAATGTTACAGAAAGTGATGAAGGAAAAGTTGGAGGAGCTATCAAGGCTCCTACCTTGTAAAATGATAAAATGCTAACCTGATTGACAGAAGGATTAGTTCCCATGGTGAATGTTTTGCCTGAGCCAGTCTGGCCGTAAGCCAAAATAGTTGCATTAAAACCTTCTTTTACTCTCTTCACAAGTAGTGCAACTGCTTGTTTGTACACTTCCTCTTGCCCCATATCCTCCTTCAGTACTCCATCATACTTGAAAGACTTTTCACTTCCATCCTCAATAATCACCTGTAAGGAAACATCAATAATATGAATAATTACAAATTATGCAAGTTCCTGCAATAAAAGGGAAAAAATGTGACACCATAAGCAAAAATTAGCTGTATGCAACCATAACATAGGCAAAAATATAATAAAACTTGTGGTATAGCAATGAGGTCATATTGGATTAATTTAGGTTTATGAAAGGCATTAGGTTTACAGAGTATATGGCAATACAATAATGGAAAAACTGAACAGATGCACAGTTAATGCGGATATAATTGACAGTTTCAAAAGGAGGTTGGATAGATAGGTTGAAGTGATGGATCAATCATGGACACACTGACTCACGGGCCAATCAGAGACCTCCAGAGTAAGGTTCAGCCAGCTGCAAGCAGGGCCTTCCGGCAGAGAGCAACAACAGAGGTTTTGTCTACTGAATATTTTGCTTATGGCTGTATTTTGCTTTCTAGCATCTCTAGTATAACATAATTTGATGTAAGATGGGTATTATATCTGATGGCACAGTTATTTTAACTTCTGGTCTTAATATCAGTGCTTTACACACACACTGCTGTGGTAGGCAACACCAAAACTGAAAAGTTGACTAACAAAGGGTAAAGCATCCCTGTAACGAACTGATAGCCAATATGGTCTATTGACTGGGAAAAAGAGCCCACATTCCACTGATAAAAAATAAATAAATAAATAAATAAAAAAATTACATTGAAAACTTTGGGTAATGGTGACCTGTGATTGGTTGTGAAAAGAAGCATTTAGTTAGTGTGTAAAGATAACGTCATTATCTGCTAAGCAGAATAAACTTATATATAGAAAAAGCACTCATAAAATATTATGATTCAAAAATATTTGGTTACTATATTTACTTGAGTCCTCTTAAATTGATTACAAAAGCTAAACCACACCAAAAAAATACATACCTCCCTGTCTGTGGAAGAAGCATATATGATATTCCTTGCACCTTCCTCATGTTCAGCTGGCAGAAGAGGACGAATACGCACAAAGACCTTCACATTGCTACTCCCACCCACAGGCACTCTTGGTGTAGCAAACATGATGCCTGAAAGTTCATGGAAACATGATTACACTTACTAGAGTTTACTTGGTTGCTTTCACATATCATGAACCATCAAGCTCTTGACAATCTGGCACAAATATTTACTCTCCAACTACTCTCCTAGAAATTTTATCCCTCTTTCTGTCTTTTCATCTCCAGTTTCTTTTCAGGCAGATTTATCTGTTATGATAATTGGTCACTTTTCTACCCTTAAACCTATCAACATTGGTGTTATGCAGGGCTCTGATCTATCTCCCACTCAGTTGTTCATAAATGATCTTTTCATAACAAACTGTTCCATTCACTCCTACACTGATGACTATTCTGCATTATTCAACATCTTGAAACAGAATGCTCTCCCAACAGAAACTACAGGACTCAAGGCTGGACTCTACAGCTTAATCTCCTACCATGTTATCACTTCTGAATGGCGCAGAAGAAACTTAGTATCCTTTAAGGCTCAAAAACTTAATTTCTCAATCTAACAACTTAACATATTCTTCTAAACCTAAACCTTGTTCTTTGACAACACTCACTTGTCCCTTTCTTCTACACTTAACACTATCGCACACGTGGACGCGACAAACGTGTCAGTATAATTGTCTGGTCAAAAAGCACGGCGTGTGTTTGATGCGACTGTCGCGTCACGGGGACAAAAAAATTCAACAAAAATTCTGTAATTCTCAGACGCGTGATACTTGGTCTGTAGACAGGCTAGCACATGTCGGCTCGAGGTAAGCTGATACAGGTAACTCTCGATTTACGGGAGTTTGGTTTACGCAGTTTTTAAATAATGCAGGGTCCAAAATCCAAATAAATGTTTAATTTACATGTTTTTTCACTTATACGCGATATTTTATGGAGTGGCCACCAGATGTCTCACGCAACTGGACTCACACGGTGCTGCAGCCACACAGCTGAGCTCAGTTTTTCCCGCGCGCCACTTGAACAGAAATACAGTACCCACGCTGCCACGCTACTCAACAACAACAACAACACCCTCGCTGCTGTGCTACCACGAGGGGAAGGGCAGCCAGAGGAGGAACCACGAGAGGGAGAGGAGTCAGAGTGATACAGTAGGCAATAAAGGTACAAACCTACCTCCTGTTTGATTTACATTGTTTTTGATTTATGCGACCTCTTCAAGGACACAATACTCGTGTAAATCAAGTTACCTGTACTATTACTACATACTGAAGTGTTCAAATTTAAGTGAAACACAAGATTTAGTGGAACTCTGGGGAGGCGGTGGCTGAGTGGTTAGCAAGTGGGTGTGGTGAGTGTTACCTGTAGACCCTTCTTGCCGGGAAATTTTCCTGGCAGTCCCGGACTGGTTAGTGTGAGGCAGGGTTCAATATTTTTTTTTTCTTTCAAGCCTAACTCGTCAACTATACATCATAATAAGAAATCTGAAACTACCATTGTATAGGTAATGATCTGTTCTTTAAGATGAAAGCATAAACAAAAATATAAGTTATGGAGATAGGAGGATAAAAGTGAACATTTTTTTTAAATCGTTTTTTGTTTGTTTTTTTTTCAAAATTTATGACCGTCATAATTGGTCTATCAAAATCCTGTTTGTTGTGCTAATTAGCTCATAAATTCGTGTCACTTCAACTCACGATATCTCGATAAAATATAAAACAAACATTATTTTTTTTCTTTCCATATGAAAGAGCTTACAATTTACAGTGGAATGTATGTAGTTTCAAAGAAGTGAACCGAGCAAGATTCGATGAGCAAGTTTTGAAAAAAATTATACCACGCGCTCAAAGTAGCCAGTTAGGTGTGTGCGTTTTGGATGAGAAGATCAGATGGGAGGGTGTGCATGAAAGTGTTAATATACTTTGTCTAATCCTAACTCAAAACTTCAACTGAAAACTTCATATCTCATCTCATGCTAAATCAGATTCCTCAAAATCAGGTATTCTGTATTATCTCCACCAGGTTTCCTTCCACCTCCAGGATGCTTCCCATATAAAAGTGTCTTGTCCACCCTTTTATGGAGTATGCATTTCATGTGTGGGGTTCCACACACACACACAGCCCTTTTGGACAGAGCAGTCAAAGGCTTTTTGTCTCGTCAACTCCACTCTTCTTACTAACAGTCTTCTACCTCTTAAGGGGAGGTGCTGCCAAAAATGGGTATTTTTCACTATTTCAGCCAAATTTTAAAAGTTACTCCAAAAAATAGCTGAACATGTCTCACGTTCCCTGTGAAGGTTTGGCAGCTGTACGACAATTCTTTCCCTTTCAAATAAATAGATTTGTATTACTAATTTTGTGGTCCACTACCTAATGAAAACTCCATTTTCTGTAAAATATTCATATATGTTTCATTTCTGTTTACGAAAAGCATGTCATCATACATCTGGGAAAATTCTAGTGGCAGCCAGCAGGCCTTGGAGGGTGTGGGTGAGTGAATCAGTCAATCAGTCATTGTGCGTCGCGAGTGCTCCTCAGAGGTACACTTGTACTTGTACTGTGGCAGGTTTGGAAGCTCAAGAAAAGAAAAGGAGAAGCTCCAAAGAAAAGAAAGTGACGAAGAAGAAACAGGAGGCATCCACAGAACACTACAGCCGAGATTTCTAGTGTGCGCAGACAGACACTACAGCCAAGATTTCTAGTGCGCACACACACACACACACACACACACACACACACACACACAGGTGCCAATTATGATTATTATTTTTTATATCATTCATTGTCATTCATAAATTCAACTACATAGGTATCTAAGTTGTTTTTTTATCCCTGTAAAATCCTCTAAAAATCATAACTTTGTACGCTAACTGGATCTAAACACAAAATAGCCGATATCTCGAAAGTGCATTTTTTGTACTTTGGAGAATAATAACTCCATTAGTTTTGAACATAATAAAAAAAATCAAATATCTGCTGAAAGACGAGTGGATGGTAAAAAAATTATCAGTCTGATTTTTTTATAAACAAGGAAACATTGCTGATATGATTTATTGAAGGTAAACAAAAGTGGTAGAATTATGGGACACATAAAATGGTGATTTTGGTAATTTTTTTGCACAGGAATGGTGAGCCATATAAAGAAATTGAATGGACAATTTTTAACTTGTGGTGTTATGAGTAAAACTACCCAATATCGTACATATGAAGTCAACATGCCTGCCCCCATTTACGTTTTTAGCTCTGATTTTATTACAAGTAATAACTTTCATTTGTAATTTTTTTCCTACTGAAGCACGAAAGCTATTATGCTGATACATGCAGATCTTATTGCATTTACCTAAGTCTTCAGAGAAAAAGATACCTTAAAACAATTTGTACCCTCCACGAATACTAGGCGGCGCCTCCCCTGAAGTTGTTTTAAGATAAATTAGTAAAACAGAGCTGTTATTGGAAACAAAATTTCTTCATATTCCAAAATGCACTTTTTTTTTTTTTTTTTTGACTAGAAAAAAGCCTTTGCAGGAGAACAAAATTTTTACTGTGGTTGTGTAGCTATTGAACTGCACTTCCAAACCATGGGGGGGGGGGGGGAGAGAGAGAGAGAGAGAGAGAGAGAGAGAGAGAGAGAGAGAGAGAGAGAGAGAGAGAGAGAGAGAGAGGAGTTAGTTTTGCTGCCACTCAATCAGTCAATCCTTAACCAGAAGATTCAAAAGCACCTTTCCACTTCTAACCTTCTATCTGATCGCCAGTATGGGTTCTGTAGGGAGCGTTCTACTGGCGATCTTCTTGCTCTCTTAACTGATTCTTGGTCATCCTCTCTTAGCCGTTTCGGTGAAACTTTCTCAGTTGCGCTAGACATATCGAAAGCTTTCGATAGAGTCTGGCACAAGTCTTTGCTTTCTAAATTACCCTTTTTCGGATTCTATCCCTCTCTCTGTTCCTTTATCTCCAGTTTCCTTCCCGGCCGTTCTATCTCTGCTGTGGTAGACGGTCACTGTTCTTCCCCTAAACCTATCAACAGTGGTGTTCCACAGGGCTTTGTTCTATCACCCACTCTCTTCCTGTTATTCATCTATGATCTTCTTTCCATAACAAACTGTCCTATCCACTCATATGCTGATGACTCCACTCTGCATTATTCAACTTCTTTCAACAGAAGACCTTCTCAACAGGAATTACATGACTCAAGGCTGGAGGCTGCAGAACGCTTAACCTCAGACCTTACTATCATTTCCGATTGGGGTAAAAGGAACCTTGTGTCCTTCAATGCCTCAAAAACCCAATTTCTCCACCTATCAACTCGGCACAATCTTCCAAACACCTATCCCCTATTCTTCGACAACACTCAGCTGTCACCATCTTCAACACTAAACATCCTCGGTCTATCCTTAACTCAAAATCTTAACTGGAAACTTCACATCTCTCTCACTAAATCAGCTTCCTCAAGGTTGGGCATTCTGTATCGTCTCCACCAGTTCTTCTCCCCCGCACAGTTCCTATCCATATACAGGGGCCTTGTCCGCCCTCGTATGAAGTATGCATCTCACGTGTGGGGGGGCTCCACTCACACAGCTCTATTGGACAGAGTGGAATTTAAGGCTTTTCGTCTCATCAGCTCTCCTCCTCTTACTGATAGTCTTCTATCTCTTAAATTCCGCCGCCATGTTCCCTTTCTTTCTATCTTCTATCGTTATTTTCATGCTGACTGCTCTTCTGAACTTGCTAACTGCCTGCCTCCCCCCCTCCCGCGGCCACACTGCACACGACTTTCTGATCATGCTCATCCCTTTACTGTCCAAATCCCTTACGCACGAGTTAACCAGCATCTTCACTCTTTCATCCCTCACGCCGGTAAACTCTGGAACAATCTTTCTTCATCTGTATTTTCTCATGCCTACAACTTGAACTCTTTCAAGAGGAGGGTATCAGGACACCTCTCCTCCCGAAATTGACCTCTCTTTCGGCCACCTCTTTGGATTCTTTTTAGAAGCAAGTAGCGGGCCTTTTTTTGTGCCCTTGAGCTGTCTCCTTTGTTGTAAAAAATAAAATAATAAATAAATAAATAAATAAATAAAGTTAGCCAAAGTGGATGGGTTAACCATCAGTATGGATAACCTTAGGAATAGCGGCTCCTAGCAGGTGCGCATTTAGGGCACGGTATGGTGATAATTACAACATTTCTAGCATGTACGACGGGGTTTTGACTAGCGGACAGGCGTGTTTATGTCACAAGGGGTGTATTTTTCCACGCTGGCCTCACAATTTTTCTAAGTCCATTGTTATGGTTTCACGAGCACCTCTATAGACAGACTGGGCCTCATAACTGCCTTGCAGTGCACCATACAAACTAGTAATATCCAGAACTCGCACGGATCACGATTTCGGACATAGAACGGTCTTTATGAGTTCTACCTTATTTTCTTCTCTATATTAAAGCAAATAATGGTGCAAGTATTTGTATTCTATAATTTTAAACAATTACATTCAAGATGTATTACTACGCAGGGTGTATGGCGCAGCCAGCACCATGTAGGCAGGTTTCTGCCAGTCTTCCTCAGCCCACCATGATGGAAGGATCAACACACTCACTCAAAATATCATTCTACTTCACCTTTCAGTAAGTGTTAACTGACTATTTAGCCTCTTTATTGGTAGTATCCATCAGGAGGCACATACTGCGGCGTCATATAACTCAAAACCGAGTCCCCTTAATTACAGTACTGTCTCCAAGTTTGCGATTAATAGGTTGACGTTGTGGGTCACAGACGTTAAAATCGCAAACTTTGAACCATTATTCTAATGAGAAAAATTGAAAACCGTCGACATCTCATCTGAAATGCCAGACCGAAAGCCGGCGATAGAGAGAGCCGGAGCCCCCGCGCCCACACAGCCTAGCGCGTTCCACGGAAGGGCCGGAGACACGCCGGTCCGAGCTCTCGGCACGAGTGGCGAGAGGGCTCGACCGCCACCGCAAAATGTGAGCCGCAGCACACCGGGCCGTTGGCCCCACACCCCATGAGTGTGTCCCGACTGCGACCAGCGCTGCGTGAACCCTGCGGTGGAGGGTGGCCAGGAATGGTGGGCCAAGGGTTGGGGCTGAGGGGAACCCAAACTCTGTTGCCCTGCACAACAGGTTTGAGGTCCTGGCTGGGCAGGGGGGAAGGGAGGTCGAGGTAGTAGCCCAGGGATGTGAGGAGTCAGTGACCCAGGGGTGTGAGGGAGTAACAGCCCAGGTGAGAGAGGGGGGAGCTGCCCAGGGGAGTGGGAGGGTAGCAGCCCAGGGGCACCAGACGCAGCAGGGGAGGCATCGGAAGAGGGGGCCAGAGGTGCTGGTGGTGGGGGACTCGCAGGTGCGGTATCTGGACCACACTTTCTGCGAGAGGGAGAGAGACAGGAGACTGAGGATGTGTCTGCTGGGGGCTGGGGTGAGGGATGTCTCCAACAGACTAAATAGGATAATGTCGGGGTCAGGTAAGGATGCGGTGGTGGTGGTTCACGTCGGGGTGAACAACGTGGGCAGGGTGAGATCAGAGGAGCTACTCAGGAGGTACAGGGAGCTCCTTGGCGAGTTGAGGGAGGGTGGCAGGAGATTCATCCTGTCCGGTGTGCTGCCCAAGGCCAGGTATGGGGGGGAGTGGGCCTCGCGGGTCATGGGCCTGAACCGCAGGGTGAAGGCCCTGTGTTAGGGCATGGGGGGTCAGTTTATGGACGGGTGGGATAGCTTCTGGGGATGGGGGAAGCTGTTTGCAATGGACGGAGTGCACCTTAACAGGAAGGGGGTGGATAGATTCAGCAACTTGCTGGAGGGTGCAGTGGAGGGTCTTTGGTAGGTAAACTAGACCTAGATAGGGGTAAGGGTAAACCTAAGGAGAACAAAAACCATAGCGGTGTAGGGCAGGGACAGAAGAGGAGGGAGGCAAGGGAGCATGGGAGGCGTCTGGGATGCCTAAATGTTAGGGGATGGGGAGTAGGGAAGTTAGAGGACATGACTAAGGAATTGAGGGAGTGGGACTTCCATGTGGTGGGGGCTACCGAGACCCAGCTGAGGGAAAGACTAGAAGTCAGGTCAGGGGACTACAATTTTGTAGTCAAGGGAAGGAGTAAAAACCCAAAGAAAGGTGGGGGAGTAGGTTTATTTATAAAACGGGACTGGGGCTTAACTTTTGAGGAACTAGATGTGGGTAACAGCGAGGCAAGCGAGGATATTCTAGCAGTGAGAATTGGATACAGGGACAAGGGTAGGTTGGAGCACCTAATCATAGTAGTGTGCTACATGTCAGTGGAAGGGATGGGTGCAAGGGTAGAGAACGAAAGGAAGTATGAAAGGGTGGGGAGGGTAATAGCAGAAAATAGACAGGAGCAAGTAATTGTCATGGGAGACATGAACGGACATATTGGTATCCTAGGAGATGAGATAAATAGAAATGGGACATTGTTATTAGAGTTCGTGGAGGAGTATGACTTAGAAATATTAAAATTAACCATAGCAGAGGGAAGGGTAACCTGGGCAGAAAGGGGAAGGGAGTCAGCTATAGATTATATCCTTGTAAACGAGAAGGCTAGGAGGATGGTTAGGGATATGTGGATAGACGAGGAGGGGCATATAGATATAGTAAGCGATCACAACATGATGGTCTTAAATTGTGTTAGCCAGGGCCAGAAGGAGGAGGGGGAAAACAGGAATAAAGACTGCCGCTGGAACATGAGAGGGGGTGACTGGAAGGCCTTTAGAAGAGACCTAACATGTGTAGAATGGGGAGCGGATGGCAGTGTGGATGAAACGAATGACAGGATGTGGAGGATAGTAAATGAGAAAACCAAGAGGAGGTTAGGAATACTAGAGATAGGAAGGGGTAGGAAACAAGGAAAGAGGTGGTGGAACGAAGATGTCGAAAAGGCAAGGAAAGAGAGAAAGGAGCTGAATAAGAGAACCAGGAGATTAAGGAAGGAAATGAATGGTGATGCAGGTAGAGTAGAATATGAAAACACGTGGCAGCAGTATAGGAACAAGCAAAGGGAGGTAAAGCGACTCATTAGGAAGGCGAGGGCAAAGACTGAGAGGGAGATAGTAGAGGAACTCAGGGAGAAGGGAGAGGAGGGGGAAGAGACTGGTATGCCTTCTTGAGGGGGGAGGAAAATAGGAAACAGCCCAATGTAAAAGAAATAGTAGTGGGAAACAGAGTAGTGAAAGGGGCAGAAGAAATAAAAAGAGAAATCAAAAAATTCTGGGAGGAGATAGCGGGGATGTCTGTGCCTGTTGAGTTAGGGGAGGTGCACTTGGAATCTAGCAGGAAAATATTTGAGGATATGGGGAATGGCTTCAGTAGCGAAGAGATCAGGGAATATGTAAAGAAACTCAAGGCTAGGAAAGCAACAGGGAGGGATGGGATTCCTAATGAATTCTATAAAGAAGGAGGGCCTGGTGTAATAGAGGGGCTATATAGGTTGTTTAGAAAGATATGGTTAGAGGGAAAAGTACTGGGAAAATGGAACGAAGGTAGGGGTGAGTCTGCTGCACAAAGAAGAGTAGGAAAGAGTTAAAAACTATAGGCCCATAGCTGTCACAGACACAATAGGAAAGATTTTCAGTGGTCTACTTAGTGATAGGATGAGTAAATGCTGCGAAAGAAACAGGGTAATGGGGGAGGAACAGAATGGTTTTCGTAAGGACAGAAGGGGGGAGGACAACATGTTTGTAGTTAACACGGTGATTGAAAGAATGAAAGGAACGGGAGGGAAGATATACCTTGGTTTCCTTGACATAGAAAAAGCGTATGATAGGGTAAATAGGGATTTATTAAGTCGATTGTTGACTTGGATAGGAGTGAGTGAGAGGGTAGTAGGGATAATAGATAGTATGTATGAGAACACACAGACAGTATGTAACCTAGGGGATATAGAGACAGAGTGGGTCAACAGCTGTAGAGGGGTTAGGCAAGGGTGTGTGCTGTCCCCGCTACTGTTTGGGCTGTACACAGAGGAGCTGGCAGAGAGGTTGAGGGCATCGGGTTATGGGATAAGGGTGGGGAGTAAATGGTTAGGATGTCTCCTGTATGCAGATGACATTGTGCTCATGAGTGAGGATAGTGAGGAATTACAACAAATGTTGGATGTAGTAGCACAGTATGGGAGGGACTTTGATATGAAGTTTAGCAGTGAGAAGAGTCAGGTAGTACTAGTAAATGCTGAGGCTATGGACGAGGGAAGGACCTGGGCACTAGGAGAGATGAACATAGGCCGTACAAGTTCATACAAGTACCTAGGGATCATAGTCGACGAGAATGGGACTAATGGGACCAAACAGAATAGAATTTCTAGGGCAAATCATTGGGTAGGAAGGCTAGGAAGCGTGGCTAAATGTAGAGCTAACAGGTATGAGGTTTTTTTTTTTTTTTCTTTTTTTTTTCGTGTACACCTATTGTGCCGGTAGGCTCTCTTGAGGGGCCTGGATGGTACTCGGCCCCAGCCTGTCATGGCGCAGGCAAGTGTTTATAGTGGCGCCATCTTCTCTTGGCTCATGCTGCCCCCCGAAACTCCTTCTTGATTCACTTGGACGGTTTCCTCTACAGTCTGGGTTGATGGGTGGTCTTCAGGACAGCATGTGGGTAGTTTTGAGCCACTCGGTGGTGACTGAAAAATCCGAGGTGGTAGCGTGAGGATTCGAACCCGAGTCATCCATCACGCGGTAAATGTGGGCCAAGCACGCTACCACTCAGCCACCGCCTACCCTGGGAGTATGGAAGGGCATGGCAGTACCAGGCCTCATGTATGGCCTAGAATGCATGAGGTGGACAGTCAAAGAGCTAGATAAGCTAGAGGTACTACAGAACAGAGTAGGCAGGCTGGCTCTGGGTGCCAATAGGTATGCGGCAGTAGATGCAGTGCGAGGGGAAGTAGGCTGGAGCACCTTTGAGGAGAGAATAGGTAAAGCAGTTTTAGGGTACAAAGTCAGGCTATGAAAGATGAGTGAGAAGGTACATGAGTGGGCGGGACAGGGGACGAAGTGGAACAAGTCTAGCATACGCTGGGAGAAGATATGTGGGCTGGAGGACTTTACACTTTCGGAGATGATGTTAGGGGGGGAGGTGAAAGAAGTGAAGCGTAGAGTGAATGAAAGAGTTCAGGAGAGGGGCAGGGGAGACTGGAGCCAAAGGGTGGGGGCAAAGAGTTCTCTAGAATGGTAGAAGTTGAAGGCCAAACCCAAGTGTGAAGCCTTCTACGATGGTAGCCTGGGGGGGGTGTTGCTCTTCAAGGCCAGGACTAAAAACAGTTTCCCACAGGTCCCCATGCTTGTGTTGGGGGTAGGGGGGGCTGGGGTGGAGCCGCTATTCCTAAGATTTACCATCAGTATTTACCCTTTGTAATTGCATGTTTCATAATTATTTTCAGTAATATCTGGAAAGATAGGTTAAATTGGAATTGTGAGTATGCAAACAGCTGCTTCCTCCCGCAGTAGCTTGCAATCAACACAGAGAAATTTCCCCAAGTTGGGGATAATATAAACCTCCCTAGGCTGTTGAGTGTCAAGTGTGTGACTGACAAGACAGGCAGATACAGAGAAGCCCTCCACAGCAGAGTGGGGGTCGAGGGGGGTGAAGCCCACCCAATAGCAGGGGGTGGTCGAAGGAGGCAAAGCCCCGCCATTAGCAGGGGGGGGTTGAGGGAGGTGAAGCCCCCTCCCATTAGCATGGGGGTCAAGGGAGGTGAAGCCCCCCGTTATGTAGGTAACAGTAGGTCAAGTTAAGTTGGATTAGTTTAAATATACTCTCATGTGGTGTGGGTAGTTAGCAGGGGGGTTGAGAGGGGCAAAGCCCCCCCCGTTAGGTAGGTTAGATTATTTTAAATATATTCAGCATGCAGTGTGGACTAGCAGATATAAACAGCGTGAGAGTGGAGTGAGGCGCCACGGCGGGTCCATTACATAGGCCATTGATAACGAGTGGGGGCAAAACTTAAGAATAACCACTCCAAACCAATATTCGTAGTAATTTAGCACGTGAAAGAATTAGTAATATAATGCATTTTCATATACGTTTTACCTTGGGGAGGGGCCAGGGGGGCAAGCCTCTTTAATTATAGAGTTAGGTGGCTTGGATTTTCTAAGTCCATTGTTATTGTTTCACAACCGCCTCTATACACAGACTGAGCCTCATACCTGCCTTGCAGTGCACCCTACAAACTAGTTCCTAAGTCAGTAATATCCAAAATGCACATGGATTATAACGATTTCGGACAAAAAAACGGTCATTTAAGAGTTTTACGTTATTTTTTTCTCAATATTAAAGCAATTAATGCCGCAGCTATTTGTATTTTCTAATACATTCGTAAAATGTTACTACGCGAGGGTATCAGCGGCAGCACCAAACGACGGGTTCCTGAAGTCAGTTGTTTTCAAGCCGCCATAATGGATGGAAGGCCCGACACTCACTCCCTCGAAATATTAGTCTACTTTACCTTTCGGTAAGTGTTAACTGAGTATTTAACCTCTTTATTGGTGTGTATGTAGGTTGACAAAAGGACCGATTACTATCCCAGTACCGGGTCCAACAAAGACACGGGCATGTCATGTGTCACATGGTGTGACAAGCACGTGTCAGAAAACAAACGGATATTGTTCAATGCGCGATACTTATAGTGGAGTTTGAGTAAAATGGAGGCCAGGGTCATATGTAGCAGTCGGTAGGTCACTCCAGCGTCAGTTAACAGCAGGAGCGTCAGTTCGATCTGGATGACAGCTGTCACAAATCTGTTTTATTTTGTACCTTAAACTACTCGGTAAAAATTATCTAGCATCAACTTACAAGAAGTGGACGGGCTAACCGTCAGTATTGAACCATATGTAATTATGAAACATGACATTTCCCAAGAGTTGCTCGACTACGATTGGGGTGGTGGGGTGGGGGTTCAACTATGCTGATCATCCAATTACATGCCCTACACTCGTCAACAGACCCGCTGCGGCGGCTGCTACGTTATATAGGAATAGATTACAAGAGTATACGTTAGGGAATTTCCTTTCCTTGGAGACTAGGGATTTTTCCCGATTTTGGGGATTTTTGTAGGGACATTTTGAAAGCCCATTTTTCAGTGATTTGGCCGTCCACCACCACAACCACTGTTCCTTACAGGGATTAATCGAGCTAACGACCACCAAAGCCACAGCTCCCTAAAGGGATTAATCAAGCTAACGCCGCCGCCTCAAAATAGCTTGCATTCATTACCTACCGTATGAAGCATCACTAGGTCTTCATATATTTTTTTTTCTACAAACGTTTGGTTAGCTATGGTACGCTTGGTTAGCAACGGTACGCTTGGTTAGCGTTGGTATGCTTGGTCAGCGATGGTACGCTTGGTTAGCTATGGTACGCTTGGTTGGCGATGGTATGCTTGGTTAGTGACTAGCCCACGCATGTGAGACCAGGTCCACCACGCGTGGTTATTTTTTTTTTTTAGAACAGGCAGCCCAACGGCTGCCGTGCTGAGGGCTGGGTATAGCCCGGGCCTGTTCAACCTGAGTTCCGGATGACCTTGAGTCATGGCTCAGGGCTGTTTTGGGGTGGTTAGCGATGGTATGCTTGGTTAGCGATTAGCCCACGCAAGTGAGTATACGGTAGGGATTTTCCTTACTTTCGATACTAGGGAATTTTTCCTGATTTAGGGATTTTTCTAGGGAAATTTTGGAAGGCCATTTTTCAGTGATATGGGCTCCCTCCCCAATACCCCAGTTCCCCAGGCTTGTCCTGGGGGATTGGGGGGGCTGGGGTGGTGGAGGGGGTGGAGTGGTGATTCTTAAGATTTACCCAAGATACTAGGTTTAGGAAACTTTCCCTAAAGTTTGTGGTCAAGGTAATTTTCCTTATTTTAGGGGAATTTGGGAGGCCCACATTTCAGTCAATTTGCCTTCACCCCCAAACCCCAATTCCCCACAGGTCCCTCGGCTTGTTTTGGGAGGTAGGAGGGGATGGGGTGGTTGGTTGAGGGCGAGGAGTTGTTTTGCCATTTTACCTCTCTTTCTCCCTTCACTATTTCACATCTACTAGAGAACCAAATTTTGTTCCTAATCTCTCTCTTCCCCATTTTTTGTACGTGTCATTGTAAATTTCAAGTAAAGGCAGACACTTCTCTTCCACTACTCCAGCTCCATAGAACTTACTCCAGGAGTGGAGAGTGGCTGCAGGGGGACTCAGCCACACACAGGGGCACTGCATTTGGCAACTGGTTTTGTGTTGAAAATTTTGCCTATGAATCTATTACATAACTTACAAGGGTAGTTCTTTATAACATGTTCGTGTCACATACAATAATGAAATGCACATATCATGTAGGAAACTTGGTTTGTCTTCCTGTAAGCCTTTGGGGGCCTTAATATTGATGTTTTTAATTATTCTGGTTATTGATTTTCCTTGAGAATGAATAGTTTTGAAGGCAAAAACAACTAGGGATTTCCAACAAAAACAACTATCTGAATAAATCAAAACATCAAAATCTATCAGAGAATATAGACTAGGGTATTTCTTTGAGGTAACTACGTTGTGTAAACTGTGCTATGCAAAAATTAATGTACAGATCAATGTGGAGTAATACCTATTTATCAAGAACAACCAAATATAGATTTGTCCAAAAAAAGGGGTGTATAAAGTGAATATTTACTGGTAGTTTTGATAAAACTCCAGAAGTACACCCAATTTTTTTGATGGCTGAGTCACTGCTAACCTGCTGGGTGCTGCCACTCAAGTTTTTCAAAACAAAGACCCCCCACTAAATCCCAACTGATAATATCTTATTGTCATTTAATACTAAATTATTGCCGCTAAGGATAATAACCTATTACAACTGAATTAATAACCTATAACCATAATATAGTATAATATCGCAGGTTGTTCAATATCTCAAAAAAAAAACGAGTAATTTGTGAGAGCAAAGCTATATGGCAGTTTGTTGTACATACAATAAATACTTCATAGAGCACAAGGGGGTCCGCTGTGAGACAAGCATACAGTTTTAAGTAGCAATCTACTCCACTCTTAGAATCATGGTTATGCTTATGGGAACCAGTTTCTGAATCTTCATCAAAAATAAATGTGCGTATACTACCAATTAAAAGTTTATCAGAACACCGAGACATCATGGGTTTCTAAACAACCTGTTGATCCCTGTTATCACTCCATGCAGGGTACTTACTTGAAGGTGTTTAGATCATGGCCGTGGTGTTCCACCGCTGCATACAGTAATACAATAGTAATACAATAAAAAAAATCCTTAACCCAAGCTTCTTCTTCTTCTTGGGTGTATTATGGGCCCAAGCCTCCGCTCTTCTTCCGTTTGAATGGCTCGCCGCTCGGCTTCTTCTTCTTCTTCTTTTGACCTGTAACGCTTTGTATCGCTTTTAGGTCCTCCTCCTCTCGTTCCTCCCTTCTTCTTATTCACACAACTTCCTTTTCAGCGTTATGTTGTTTTCTAACCTGAAATAAAGCCACTTATATTCATTTATTCAGACATTTGTGCCCTTTTTTACCAGCACTGCGCGAGGAACACTTGCCAACTTTACCATTCTTAATCTTTCTGTTTTCTTTTTGTCTCCATACAGCCCCAACACCGTGCAGATCGCCCCGTTTTCCTCCTAGCCCACTCCTCTCAGCCTATTAATTACCATCACTACTCCTGCCACTAACTCGATCCCCTCTCTGCCTCTCATATTTGCTGCATTCCAAATCGTAATACATACATCTTTAGCATCTTATAATATTAATTTCACTGTATGGAACTTTAAAGGAACAAATTCCTGAGCATGTGACGATTGTTTATATGGGAAAAATACATATTCAAATTTCCTATTTCTTGCTTTTCCTCGTTTCTCAAATACTACTAGTAAGCCCAGCGTTTATATACCGTAGCTATGATAAAAATATGTGATTTCAAAATAATAGCAAAAAACTAGCAAGAAAAATTATTTGAACGTACGCCGCATGCATATTATAATATTCGATAGTTCCACCAGATTGTCGTACTCATCCTCTTATGTTTGCCGATTTTTTACCCAAAAACTGCGTTCAGCACCCAAATAACTGGTTATCGTTTAAATGGTTATAATTACTGGTGCTTCTTGACAATTGTTATGGGTCAGAAACCGGAAAATATGATAATAGGTACGATAATCATGCAACGACTACGAGAAACACGCCACTATCGTTTAAATGGTTATAATTACTGGTGCTTCTTGACAATTGTTATGGGTCAGAAACCGGAAAATATGATAATAGGTACGACAATCACGCAACGACTACGAGAAACACGCCACTTGTTCACGTGACACCACCGAGTTATAACTTATATACCTAGAGCGCGCGCTCCCATGTTGTGGGGTTGGCGGCGGGTGAGGCAAGCTACTCTGGCACGGCAGCCATCTTGGGGAGCCCACTTTCCCTCACTGTGGTGGTGGTTTTGATGGTGGTGGTGATAGTGGTGGTGATGGTGGTGGTGATGGTGGTGGTGTTGGTGATGGTGATGGTGGTGGTGGTGATGATGGTGGTGGTGTTGGTGTTGGTGGTGATGGTGGTGGTGGTGATGATGATGATGATGGTGGTGGTGGTGGTGGTGGTGATGATGATGATGATGATGACTGTCGGGACCCAGAAAACGAACAATCAAGAGGAATAGCCATAACAGTACAGTGTAAACATCTCATAGGACAAACGAAAACAAAAGAAGGGAAACAACGAGGGTAAAGGAAAACAGATACCCAGAGAGGAATGACAGATATACAACTGTGTAAACATCTGACAGGACAAACACTAACAAGAAGGGTGACATATATAACAGTGTAAACATCTCATAGTACAAACGATAACAAAAAGGGGAAACAACGATGGTAAAGGAAAACAGATACCCAGACTCTGATACAGAAAACAGATACCCAGTAGGCGTGGTCAGAACGTGTGAACAACCATTCAAAAAGACTCTGAACCTGTGACGTCATTCGTGGCGACTTTTTATAAACCAATAACTTAAAAGAAAAGTCACTGTGGGAGTGTCTTAAGAGTGAAATCACGAATAGCAGGAGAAGTAAAACAATCCAACATTACATAATGAGCGAGTCAGTGGGTGTGACAGGAAGTATTGGCCACTGGTTATGTAGAAAATGAAGGGCGCGTCAAGGATGTAAGTCCGCCTCAAGCAAAGAAAAATGTGGCCTAGAAATCAGTGGTATGGGCAGACCGAGCTTGGTTCTCGCCTCAAGCAGACCTGCTTCTCACTCAGCTGAGAATGGCTGTTGTGATCTTAAGCGTGAGTAGAAATTCCAGAATCTAAGGGAAACCGACTGTATTGCCCTGGAGATTATAATGTAGGAGATGTGTAGTAGGATTGTGAGTGGGACAGGATTGTGATTATTTTAATGCGATGTCAAGCAAAGGTAAAACCACTGGGTGTGGTATAATTTGGTGCTTCCGTGACTTGTAGTAGATTATACTATAGGAATGTGTAGTAGGATTGTGAGGAGAGTACTTAATGATTGTGATGTAAGCAGAGAGATACAAACCACTGCTTGTGGAACGACGAGTGTTATTATTATTGGCAACAACTGAGCACATATTGTAGTATTACGTTTAAGACATGTCGTTTGTCATATGTTGTATCCATTGCTGAATATGCCAGAGTGTTATGATCGTCTGTGCATTGAATATTGCGTAAGGCAATTACTTTCATTTAATTTTAAATAAATGTATATTTTCTTTTCCCCTTGTTTATCCACGAACACCAGTCTCCAATAACAACTTAAGCCGGATCACGCTACCAGGAATACGAGACGGTGAGATAATTTATGGAGTAATTAATGAGTGATCAAAGAATTGTTTTGATACAAGTTAATACAAATGAAATAAAATATAAAGATTAAATACAAGAAAAGAAGGGACCAAAATGATGATGGTGGTGGTGGTGGTGATGGTGGTGGTAGTGGTGATGGTGGTACGTGATAGTGGTGGTGGTGGTGGTAGTGGTACGTGATAGTGGTGGTGGTGGTGGTACGTGATAGTGGTGGTGGTGGTACGTGATAGTGGTGGTGGTGGTGGTGGTACGTGATAGTGGTGGTGGTGATAGTCTTGGTGATGGTGGTTTTCAGTTTTCATAAACAGAGAGAGAGAGAGAGTATAAAACCTGAGTTATGTCATGTCTCTCTCTCTCTCTCTCTCTCTCTCTCTCTCTCTCTCTCAACCAACTCCTCCACCCACCACCAGCACCACCACCATCACCACCACTATAGCACCACCACCACCACTATATAGCACCACCACCACCACTATAGCACCACCACCACCACCATCATCACCACCACCACCACCATCATCACCACCACCACCACCATCATCACCACCACCACCATCATCAACACCACCATCACTACCACCACCACAACCATCACCACCACCATCATCACCACCACCACCACTACCACCACCACCACCGTCATCACCACAACCATCACCACCACCACCACCATCACCACCACCACTGTCATCACCACAACCACCACCACCGCCATCACCACCTACCACTTACCTCCACTTTGAAATTGCCGGCTGGAGCACAACAGAGTTGGCTGGACTGGGCTCCCAAAGATGGCAGCCGAGGTACTTCCGGTTGCCACACCCGAGTGTCTGGCTCGCGCGCTCTAGGTATATAACTCTGTGCGTGACAAGCCATTATTTCCCTACACAGGTGGGCCAGAGTTGTTAGTCGTACAACAGTTTTCGTACAAATACGGATATATGACCGTTTGTACGATGTACAATAACGCCTGTACGATAATACGACAATGCCGAAATTTGTACAATTCAATGGAGATGTAAAATAATTTGATTATTCAATTTAAACATTTTCTCTCAGCTACTGTGCGTGTAGTGTGTGTGTGTGTGACGCAATTGCTGGTCTGCTAGAACGTACCATTCACGTTCTGCTCCGTTTTCTGAGTTAGCCTCTGTGCGTATGTCAGTATTTAGCCAGCGCCCTTTGGATATAGAGTGAGTGCAAAAGATACCAGTTCAAACAAACCTGGGCTGCGTTCAGTGAACGGATTGATTTTAACACTGAGCAAACGAATCGTAATCGCTTTGTTTCGTTGCAAAGCAAAGTGCCCCAACTATGAATAGGTTTATTTTACTGTGAGTGTTTATTTCACTGTGAATATGTTTATTTAACTGTGAGTGTATATTTCACTATGAATATGTTTATTTCACTGTGAGTGTATATTTCACTATGAATATGTGTCATGATTTCATTATTCAGGGAGTGGCCCGTGGAAAAATACCGCGGAAGTGAACGCCATTTTGATTGAGAGCGGGAACTCAGTCCCTCACCAAGGCGGCACACAGGACCTTTTTCAAATCATTTCGTTAATACTGCCAAAGCTGAGCTATGTGTGGGATGCATGACCCACTTATACCTAGCGGATGTGTTAGGTTATTAATAAATAACAATCCATAGCCGTAAGGCGTTTAGTGTAAGTGTTACACAGAAAACGAGATGTCAGTATGGCGAGAGCTGGCATCTTGACCGCCGCCATCTTCCAGGCATCTTCCTCCGAGACTCCAACGCGACAAGACGTCCCTCACCGCCTCCCGCCCCACGCTGTCCATCGTGGTGGTTTTCCTGCCTTTGTAGTATCCACAAGTCCAGAGTGGCTGTGTACTCAGGCGAGGGAAGCCGTTGGGAGGTAAGGAGGGCACGGCGTGTTGCAGAGAAGTACCAGAGAGGATTGAAGAAGGGTACTCCAGGGCTCCAGACTCACGAGGTAGATCAAGTGTGGCTCCCTCTTCGCCTACCTATAGCTAAGTAAATATTTTGCATAGGATGTTTTAAGATAGCTAGCTAGGTTGGTGTGTGCCTGGGATTAGTTAATTATTCTTAATTTCCAGCGAGCTCTTTGTTGCTTTCAATAAACTTAAGAGCAGGTTTTATCTGGTCTTTGCTTGTCCTATGAGAGATGTGACTGGTCAGATATTTAAATAATAAAGGACTAGGAGGGGCTGTGAGTCTGATAACTCAATTTTCAGATATTTTATTTTATATTTTTTAATGCAGAAAATTTACGGGATTTTCGGAAGTCCAGACCATTCAAGAACCCCACATAAAATGGCACCTGATCAGTAAAATGACCTCACACTCCATAGGAAAGTGTTGGCTGTTAGGCTCGAAGTATTATCTCGCAAGATGTCTATATCACAGTGGAAAGAGGAGGCGGAAGTGTTAGGGTACAATGCTAAAGAAGCCAGAGAGTATATAATAAAAGAGCAAGAGAAAGCGAGAGAAAGAGAAAAGGATCAATACCAGCTAGAATTACGGAAACTAGAAGGTGATTGAGAACGAGAAAAGGAGGCCCATGCAGTAAAAATGGCCGAGCTAGCGGCGAAAAATGGGAATGGTAATAACTCAGAATAATAAAGTAGTTTCTCCAAAGCTAAAGCTTAATCATTTCAAAGATGGGGACAAAATATAAATATTTATAGCGCGATTTGAGGAAGCCGCTAACTTAATGCAGTACAATGATGTCACCAAGCGTGTGCAATTCATGAGTCTTTTTGAAGGTAAAGCTTTGGAGGTGATTCATAGATTGGATGATAACTCTCGTGAGTATAAAGATATGAAGGAGGCATTATTGGCAGCTTATGGAATGTCTGTTGATGATTTAAAGTATCACTTCTCTGCCTCCATAAATGACGATGAGACAGCAATTCAATTTGCTGTTCGCCTCAAGGGGTACTTAGAGCAATGGCTCAAGAAAGACGGTGCTGAGGAGACAGTTGAAGGTGTAAAGGACCTAATCTTGCGTGCGTAGTACGTAAAATCCTGCCCAGATGAATTAGTCACGAGACTCAAAATAGACAAGGTGAGGAGATTAAAAGTTATGAAAGAAATGGCTAATTCCTATTTTGAGGCCTGCGGTAGGACGAAAAAGCCTGTAATTAAAAGCAATAACATGCAGAGTGAAGTCCCTAGAAAGATTGGTTCAGGCGTCGCCACCCTCCATGGTGCGATTAGCCAAGCATGGCCTTCAGCCGAAAGTAACCATCATTATGCACCGCGTCCGAAGACTGGAAGTTATGGGTCGCGACCTTATCAGGGTAATAAGTGGCACAAAAATGCTGCAGTAAGACAAGAAAGTGCCCCGCAGCATGGTTATTATTGTAGAAATCAGGGTTCGCCACCACCTGTGCCTTCCGTGAACGGCCAGTATCGCGATGAGACGCAGAATCCATGACTAATGGCCGGCGCCGCCACTAATCAGTGCGATGATCGGTTGAATTTGAGTAAAGGTTGGGTAGGAGACCGAGAGGTTACGGTGATGAGGGATAGTGGCTCTACCATTTGTACACTGAGGCACAGCTTAGCTAGGAGCCATGAATTCACAGGCAAACGTAGAAAAATATGGCTGTTGAATAGCGCGCCAATGATAGCTTCTGAAGTCAAGATACAAGTCAAGTCACCCCATTACACAGGCTGGATCATGGCGGTAACACTCGAAACACCGCTCTATGATTTAGTGATTGGCAACATTCCCGGAGCTACTAACGGGGTGAGTAAAAATGCCGTCACTCAAACACCTAACGCGGTGTTGGATCCAGAGGATTTTGGAGAAGGTGAAAGGGTACAAGGAGAAGGTGAGCCTCAGCTAGATTGGTGCAGCAGTAGTGACCCGAGGAGCTGCTAAGCGTAAGAGTACTGTTAGGCCTCTCATGGTTACATCTCTTGGAGATCTAACTAACAGCGAGGACGTCAGGAAGGAAGTGGAGAGACGACACCCTGCACGGCGTACGCAAACGTTTGCAGGAAAACAGTGTCATTCAGCTCAACGACAACCGCGTCAGTTTTATCAAGCAGCGTGGTTTGATATATAGGCAGATTATCTCTCCCTCTGGTGAAAAGAAATTGCAGTTAGTTGTGCCTGCGAGATACAGAGGGGCTGTTCTCAAGTTAGGTCACAGTACTACTCTAGGCGGTCACATGGGAAGAGCCAAGACACTCGCTCGCGTACAAGCACATTTTTATTGGCCAGGGATAGGCCAGGAGGTAGCTAGATATGTGAGGTCGTGCGATGTGTGTCAAAAGACTATAGATAGGGGTAGGGTAAAGCCTGTTCCCTTACAGCCACTGCCCATTATTGACTCTCCCTTAGAAAGAGTAGCGGTAGATTTGGTGGGGCCGATCGAGCCCCGAGCCAGCGATGGCTCCCGATATATTCTTACCCTTGTAGATTTTGCCACGCGTTGGGCGGAAGCGGTGCCGCTGAAGAATATTGAAACGCAAATTGTGGCTGAAGCTCTCATAAATATATTTTGCCGAGTAGGTATACCCAGACAAATACTGAGTGATCGGGGTACTCAGTTCACCTCAGGGATGATGGAGGAAGTACTACTTCTGCTAACGTGCAAAGGGTTACGCACCACGCCCTACCATTCCATGGGGAATGAACTGTGTGAACGTTTTAACGGCACACTTAAGAAAATGCTTAAACGCATTGCTGCCGAACAACCCAAGGAATGGCCTAGGTACCTGGCTCCTTTGTTGTTCGCGTACAGAGAAGCGCCACAGAGCTCCACCAGGTTCTCCCCGTTTGAGCTAATGTATGATAGGTCGGTTAGAGGTCCGCTTCAGTTACTGAGAGAGCTGTGGGATGACAATGGTATACCGGATCCGGAGGTCAAGACCACATACCAGTACGTGTTAGATTTAGGTGACAGGCTGAGAGAGACCTGTAACATTGCTAAGGAGGAGTTACTCAAAGCAAAGCAAGTACAGAAAAGTTACTACGACAGGAAGGCAAAGTTGCGTAAGCTCACTGTAGGAGAACAGTGCCTAGTTTTGCTTCCCACAGCGAGCAACAAACTGTTAGCTCAGTGGAAGGGACCTTACGAGGTTCATGAGAAGGTTAATGACCTTAATCATATTCTCCTGGTTGATGGACACCCAAAACGATTCCATGTCAACATGTTGAAACAATACTACCGGCCAGATGCAGCCGCAGGTTGTTTGCGAGAAAGTGAGTATGATGAAGAGAAGGTGAGGTGTCTAGAGTTAGTTAAAGCTCACTATTCTGAACCTCAGACCGTAGATGTGGGAGCGGCAGTAGTAATACAAGATGATGAGGACGGCGAGGCTCCTCTCACGGTCTCCTCTAGACAGAGTCAGTGCATGACGTGACGTTGGGAGGAAAGTTAACCCCAGAGGAGAGGGAACAACTAGCATCGTTGCTAGCGCATCTGGTAGCAGAGTAAGATGATCAAAGTGGACAGATTAGATGGGTTCAGGCGTCGCCACCCCCCATGGTGCGATCAGCCAAGCTCACTATTCTCAGCCTCAGACCGTAGATGTGGGAGAGTTTTGCGGCATGCTTAAAATTTAAGTCGCATGGTATGGTGCATGGTGTGATAATGTAAGAAAAATTAGGCAGTTAGCCAGGAATTTATACAATAAGTTACACCATTTTTACACCTACCTACCGCTACTCCACATCTGTCCCACCTACACTATGTATACTTACATAACACCACTTACATATTGTGAATAAATGTGGCGAAGTTTGCCAAGCCCGCTCTAAAAGGTACTGGCGCCTCGCTATGGAGTTTTCCCTCTAGTTTGAGTATTAACGTAAATGTTGAGTTTTTTTCACTCACAGGCGAACCGTCAATTACCTGAGCAGAGGTTAACTGACATACACCACAGTATGAGAGGGTGTGTGAAAAGTGTGAGAAAGTACTGTCAGGAACATGCTAATTCTGTAGGTGCAGGTATAGGGCTTGTTACCAGTGTTGGCAGCTTATCACAGTAAAAAAAACTTTTCTCTGAAGACAAAAGTTTTCTTAAAGGGGAGGCGAAATGTCATGATTTCATTATTAAGGGAGTGGTCCGTGGAAAAATACCGCGGAAGTGACCGCCATTTTGATTGAGAGAGCGGGAACTCAGTCCCTCACCAAGGCGGCACACGGGACCTTTTTCAAATCATTTCGTTAATACTGCCAGAGCTGAGCTATGTGTAGGATGCATGACCCACTAATACCTAGCGCATGTGTTAGGTTATTAATCAATAACAATCCATAGCCGTATGGCGTTTAGTGTAAGTGTTACACAGAAAACGAGATGTCAGTATGGCGAAAGCTGGCATCTTGACCGCGGCCGGGGCGCGGAGCATTGTGGTCCCGCCGCCATCTTCCAAGCATCTTCCTCCGAGACTCAAAGCGACAAGACGTCCCTCACCGCCTCCCGCGCCACGCTGTCCATCGTGGTGGTTTTCCTGCCTTTGTAGTATCCACAAGTCCAGAGTGGCTGTGTACTCAGGCGAGGGAAGCCGTTGGGAGGTAAGGAGGGCACGGCGTGTTGCAGAGAAGTACCAGAGAGGATTGAAGAAGGACTCCAGGGCTCCAGACTCACGAGGTAGATCAGGTGTGGCTCCCTCTTCGCCTACCTATAGCTCAGTACATTTTTGCATAGGTTGTTTTAAGATAGCTAGCTAGGTTGGTGTGTGCCTGGGATTAGTTAATTATTCTTAATTTCCAGCGAGCTCTTTGTTGCTTTCAATAAACTTAAGAGCAGGTTTTATCTGGTCTTTGCTTGTCCTATGAGAGATGTAACTGGTCAGATATTTAAATAATAAAGGACTAGGAGGGGCTGTGAGTCTGATAACTCAATTTTTAGATATTTCATTTTATATTTTTTATTGCTGAGAATTTACGGGATTTTCGGAAGTTCAGACCTTTCAAGAACCCCACAATATGTTTATTTCACTATGAATATGTTTATTTCACTATGAATATGTTTATTTAACTGTGAATATGTTTATTTCACTGTGAATATGTTTATTTCACTGTGAGTGTATATTTCACTGTGAATATGTTATTTCACTGTGAATATGTTTATTTCACTGTGAGTGTATATTTCACTGTGAATATGTTATTTCACTGTGAATATGTTTATTTCACTGTGAGTGTTTATTTCACTGTGAATATGTTTATTTCACTATGAATATGTTTATTTCACTGTGAATATGTTTATTTCACTGTGAATATGTTTATTTCACTATGAATATGTTTATTTCACTGTGAGTGGTTATTTCACTGTGAATATGTTTATTTCACTATGAATGTTTATTTCACTGTGAATATGTTTATTTCACTGTGAATATGTTTATTTCACTGTGAGTGTTTATTTCACTATGAATATGTTTATTTCACTGTGAATATGTTTATTTCACTGTGAATATGTTTATTTCACTATGAATATGTTTATTTAACTGTGAATATGTTTATTTAACTGTGAATATGTTTATTTCACTGTGAATATGTTTATTTCACTGTGAATATGTTTATTTCACTGTGAGTGTATATTTCACTGTGAATATGTTATTTCACTGTGAATATGTTTATTTCACTGTGAATATGTTATTTCACTGTGAGTGTTTATTTCACAGTGAATATGTTTATTTCACTATGAATATGTTTATTTCACTGTGAATATGTTTATTTCACTGTGAACGTGTTTATTTCACTATGAATATGTTTATTTCACTGTGAGTGTTTATTTCACTGTGAATATGTTTATTTCACTGTGAATATGTTATTTCACTGTGAGTGTTTATTTCACAGTGAATATGTTTATTTCACTATGAATATGTTTATTTCACTGTGAATATGTTTATTTCACTATGAATGTGTTTATTTCACTGTGAATATGTTTATTTCACTGTGAGTGTTTATTTCACTGTGAATATGTTTATTTCACTATGAATGTTTATTTCAATTTGAAAGACCTGGTGACAGAAGTGAATAGGAAAAATGACCGCATAATGTGGGTGCGACTGTCATTTGATGATTTCCCAGTGAATATCTTTAGTGTGTACGCACCACAAACAAGAAATTCAGAGGAGGAAAAGCAACAGTTTTGGACAGCTTTGCAGGAGGAATTGGAAAAGGTAGATGAAAGTGAAAGGTGCATAGTTGGAGGAGACATGAATGGACACATTGGAAATGGAAACGATGCAATCAGTCGGATTAACGGTGGAAATGCTTATGGTGATGGGAATGAGGATGGAGAGAAAATTATAGACTTAGCCCTGTCATTCGACTTGGTGATAGGAAATACTATATTCCGCAAGAAAAATGAACATCTAATTACGTACCGTAGTGGAGATAGAGCGAGTCAAATAGATTTCTTACTCTATCGCAGGAAAGATATCAAGGAGATAAGAAATTGTAAGGTTATACCGGGCGACCACGTGACTGCACAACACCGTTTACTAGTCATAGACCTAGCGATAGCTGTTAAACGCAGGCAGAAAAGGAAGGTCAAAATGGAGAAAAGGATTAAATGGTTCAAACTGAAAAATCAAGATCATAAGCAGGCTTTCAAAGAAAGAGTGCTAAGAGATATGGACATGGAAATGGAAGATGTAAATGGATGGTGGAACAGAATGAGTGAAAACATCTTGAGAGCTGGAAAAGAAATCCTCGGTGAAAGTAGTGGCAAGATATGGGAAAATAAAGAAACATGGTGGTTTAATGAAGAGGTACGGCAGAAAGTTCAAGCAAAGAAGATTGCGAAGAAAAGATGGGAAGTAACAAAGTTGGACTGTGATAAAGAGCATTACAAACAGTGCAGCAAGGAAGCAAAAAGAACGGTAGCAATTGCAAAGTCAGAAGCGTATGACAACCTGTATAAAGAGTTGGATACCAAGGAAGGACAACAAAAAGTATTCAAGTTGGCCAAGACGAGAAACAAAAGCACAAAAGACATTACACATATTAGACAGATCAAGGATGAAAGAGGGGTTGTGATACGAAAGGAAAGAGATATCATAATAAGGTGGAAGGACTACTTTGAGAAGCTGCTAAATGAAGAAAATGAGAGACTTATTAGAGATGATGGAGAACCGAACGACCAATTAGTAGGGGAGGTGACAAGACAAGAGGTAGAAAGAGCACTGAAGAAAATGAAAAATGGCAAGTCAATAGGGCCCGACGGAATACCAGTAGAAGTATGGAAAGCCTTAGGAAGAGAAGGAGTTGACATGTTGCACCAGCTGATCAGAGGAATAATGGAGAAGGAAGTTATACCAGAAAAGTGGAGAGAAAGCACACTGATACCGATCTTTAAAGAGAAGGGAGACATCCAGGGCTGTGAGAACTATCGAGGATAAAATAATGTCTCACACCCTTAAACTATTCGAAAGGGTTTTGGATGATAGATTGAGACATGTTGTACATATCGGTAGGCAAAAACTATGATTTATGTAAGGACTTGGAACGGTTGACGGAATTTTCTCACTTCGACAGAATATGGAAAAACATCGGGAAAAGCAGAAAGTACTACATATGGTTTTTATTGACTTGGAGAAAGCATACGATAGGGTCCCACGGCAAGAAGTATGGAGAAGCCTAAGAGAAAGAGGAGTGCCAGAAAAGTATGTCAGAATTGTCCAAGAATGCTACAAGAATGTTACAACTAGAGTTCGGAGTACGGTTGGTACAACTGACAGTTTCCATGTGAAAGTCGGCTTACACCAAGGATCGGCACTAAGTCCATTACTTTTCAATATAGTGTTCGATGTCAGTACAGAAAATGTCAGAGAGGAACCACCCTGGTGTGTATTATATGCTGATGACATCGCCTTGGTGACAGAGGAGAGTAGACAGCTGGAAAGAAAACTAGAAGAATGGAGAGTTGCTTTGGAAAGCAGAGGAATGAAGATTAGTAGGTCCAAAACGGAATACTTCACAACAGATACAAGTGGCGACCAACAGGCCACAATTAGACTAAATGGTGAAATGTTGAAGAGAGTGAAAACATTTAAGTACTTGGGATCAATGGTAGACGAGACAGTGGAGATGGAAAAAGAAGTGAATTTCCGGATCCAATGTGGTTGGAATAACTGGCGGAAAGTTTCTGGTGTGATATGTGATAGGAGGGTACCAGTAAGAGTGAAAGGTAAAGTTCACAAAGCAGTGGTCAGACCTGCAATGGCGTATGGGCTTGAAGCAGCACCTCTGAAGAAGAACGAAGAAAAGAAGATGGATGTGGCGGAAATGAAGATGTTGAGATGGATGGTAGGAGTCACCAGAAGGGATCGAATTAGGAATGAATATATAAGAGGAACAGTGAAAGTAATTGAAATCTCCAAGAAGATCCAGGAGTCAAGATTGAGGTGGTATGGACACTTGAGAAGAAGAGTTGGGGAAGATCATGTAGGAAGGGAAGTCATGGAAATGGAAGTGCAGGGAAATAGAAGAAGAGGAAGGCCCAAACGAAGGTGGATTGATAGCATAAACGGAGATCTAAGGGAAAAGAATTTAAACCCAGAGATGGCCAACAACAGAAATACGTGGAGAAGGCTCATTCACAACGGCGACCCCGATTAGGGAAAAGCTGGGAAGAAGAAGAATGTTTATTTCACTGTGAATATGTTTATTTCACTGTGAATATGTTATTTCACTGTGAATATGTTTATTTCACTATGAATATGTTTATTTCACTGTGAATATGTTTATTTCACTATGAATGTTTATTTCACTGTGAATATGTTTATTTCACTGTGAATATGTTTATTTCACTGTGAATATGTTTATTTCACTATGAATGTTTATTTCACTGTGAATATGTTTATTTCACTGTGAATATGTTTATTTCACTGTGAATATGTTTATTTCACTGTGAATATGTTTATTTC
Organism: Eriocheir sinensis; assembly: GCF_024679095.1. NCBI lineage: Eukaryota > Metazoa > Arthropoda > Malacostraca > Decapoda > Varunidae > Eriocheir > Eriocheir sinensis. Next base: position 1,314,350 of record NC_066539.1, read on the forward strand.
ACAGTGAATATGTTTATTTCACTATGAATATGTTTTTTCACTGTGAATATGTTTATTTCACTGTGAATATGTTTATTTCACTGTGAGTGTTTATTTCACTGTGAATATGTTTATTTCACTGTGAATATGTTTATTTCACTGTGAATATGTTTATTTCACTATGAATGTTTATTTCACTGTGAATATGTTTATTTCACTGTGAATATGTTTATTTCACTGTGAATATGTTTATTTCACTGTGAATATGTTTATTTCACTGTGAATATGTTTATTTCACAGTGAATATGTTTATTTCACTATGAATATGTTTTTTCACTGTGAATATGTTTATTTCACTGTGAACGTGTTTATTTCACTATGAATATGTTTATTTCACTGTGAGTGTTTATTTCACTGTGAATATGTTTATTTCACTATGAATGTTTATTTCACTGTGAATATGTTTATTTCACTGTGAATATGTTTATTTCACTGTGAATATGTTTATTTCACTGTGAGTGTTTATTTCACTGTGAGTGTTTATTTCACTGTGAATATGTTTATTTCACTGTGAATATGTTTATTTCACTGTGAGTGTTTATTTCACTGTGAATATGTTTATTTCACTATGAATATGTTTATTTCACTGTGAGTGTTTATTTCACTGGTGTTTGTTTCACTGTGAATATGTTTATTTCACTGTCAGTGTTTATTTCACTATGAATATGTTTATTTCACTGTCAGTGTTTATTTCACTATGAATATGTTTGTTTCACTGTGAATATGTTTATTTCACTATGAATATGTTTATTTCACTGTGAATATGTTTATTTCACTGTGAATATGCTTATTTCACTGTGAGTGTTTATTTCACTGTGAGTGTTTATTTCACTGTGAATATGTTTATTTCACTGTGAATATGTTTATTTCACTGTGAATATGCTTATTTCACTGTGAATATGTTTATTTCACTGTGAATATGCTTATTTCACTGTGAGTGTTTATTTCACTGTGAGTGTTTATTTCACTGTGAATATGTTTATTTCACTGTGAATATGTTTATTTCACTGTGAATATGTTTATTTCACTGTGAGTGTTTATTTCACTGTGAATATGTTTATTTCACTGTGAATATGTTTATTTCACTGTGAGTGTTTATTTCACTGTGAATATGTCTATTTCACTGTGAGTATTTATTTCACTGTGAATATGTTTATTTCACTGTGAGTGTTTATTTCAATGTGAATATGTCTATTTCACTGTGAGTATTTATTTCACTGTGAATATGTCTATTTCACTGTGAGTGTTTATTTCACTGTGAATATGTCTATTTCACTGTGAGTATTTATTTCAATGTGAATATGTTTATTTCACTGTGAGTGTTTATTTCAATGTGAATATGTCTATTTCACTGTGAGTGTTTATTTCACTGTGAATATGTTTATTTCACTGTGAATATGTTTATTTCACTGTCAGTGTTTATTTCACTATGAATATGTTTATTTCACTGTGAGCGTTTATTTCACTATGAATATGTTTGTTTCACTGTGAATATGTTTATTTCACTGTCAGTGTTTATTTCACTATGAATGTTTATTTCACTGTCAGTGTTTATTTCACTATGAATATGTTTGTTTCACTGTGAATATGTTTATTTCACTATGAATAGCTTTATTTCACTGTGAGTGTATATTTCACTGTGAATATGTTTATTTCACTGTGAATATGTTTATTTCACTGTGAGTGTTTATTTCACTGTGAATATATTTATGTCACTATGATCACCATTGTGGCACCTTGCCCCGGCCCATTTAAGACTGTTAGCTATTACTGTAGTCTGTCTCAATTAAATTTTGATCAGTGAATTTTATCTTGTTTCAGTGCCATTCAAAATCTGTCACAAAAAGATTATTGATTATATTATTCAGTCTTTTTCTGAAAGGATGTACGTACAACAATACTGTTGTGCTGGAAGCTTCCCCCGGCGTCCATGGGCCTCTAGAAGGCTCCGGGAGGAGCGACCAGGGGGGCGGGGAGCAAGGCGAGCCGTCCGCGCTCCGCGGGGCGCGGCCAGGCGCCAGGCGGGAAGTGTTGCCAACTCGCACATATTTTTGCTACATGTTCTTGTATGATCTAAAATATACTGTAACATTCTAGACTGTACTGTTCTGGATATATATAGGAGAAGAGGGCGAGAGGGGACAGTCCCAGTCATAGTAAGCTAGTGGTAAGTGAAGAGTCAGAGTGAAGTGTACTAATAAGGAAGAATGTTAAACTACAGAAGCTGTGCAAAGTGTTTACATATCTCCCTCCCACGGAGTTTCCTGACGACGACACGGAACCCAAGTAACAGTCAGGAGTGTAGGCATTTGTTTTTTCGCCATGGAGACTCGTTCCCAAGCTGCCCAGAGGGACGACGTGTTGACTGAACTCTTGAAAGCTTTGAGACTACAGGGGGAGAAACAAGAAAGAGCACAGCAACAACAAGAAAGAACACTCCAAGAACTCAAAGAACAACAAGAAAGAGCACAGCAACAACAAGAAGGAACACTCCAAGAACTCAAAGAACAGCTAGAAGATCGCTTCACGGGATTACAGCAACAGCTACAAGCAGTACAAGATGGAAGTGAGTCAGTACGAAGAGAAATGACTGATGTGACCACGAAGTTAGGACAACGCCTGATAGAAGTGGAGAAAGAACACACAAATCTTCAACAAGAGATGGAGGTGGTACGGGAGACGACACACAAAGAAATATTAGAAGTGCAGGGAAAGGTGAACCGTACTGAACAGCAGTTTGTGACATAAGTGACAGAGTGAAGGCCCTTGAAGACTCCTTGGCTGGAAACGGACAGCCAGTGCCTGCAGGGGCTAGTTGTACCCAAGATGCTTCTCCTACGCAAGTCCGGGATAGTTTGAGCCCTGTTTCGCCTGAGTTTATCCCCGCAAGAAGTTTCGCCAGCCTCAGGAGTTTGATGGCAAGGTCTCCTGGGAGGCTTACCGCGCTCAGTTTGAGCTGTTGGCAGCCCGGAACGGATGGGATGACCAAGAGTGCGCGGTACAGCTGGCCACTAGCCTGAAAGGGGCGGCGCTGGAGGTCCTTGCTCAGCTCGACAATGAGACAAAGGGCAGCTACAGCAGGCTGGCACAGGCGCTGGAGTAACGATATGGGACCAAGCACCAGAACGAGCTCTTTAGGGTTAGGTTCAGAACCCGCAACAGGAGGCGCGGCGAGCCTCTTCAGGAACTCGCTCAGGACCTTGAGAGCATGGCGCACAAGGCATACCCAGGTGCCACCCTTGACCTGCTGACGGTTTTGCTGCGTGATCAATTCATCGATGCCCTGGACAGCCCTCAGCTGAAGATACAAGTGAACCAAGCTAAGCCAACATCAATGCAGGAAGCTCTGGCACGTGCCATGGAGTTTGAGTCCTTTGTTAGGTCTAGCTTGTCAAGCTTCAGGGACGACTCGACTTCTGGCTTTAGGGCACGAAAGGGCGCTGTCAGCGACACAGACAGGTTCCAAGGAACGTGCTGGTACTGCGAGAAGGTTGGGCACAAGGAGAACGAATGCTATAAGAGGAAGAAGGAATATGAAGGTGGCGCTAAGAAGAAGCCCAGGGAAGGACCCAAGTGCTGGACCTATGGAGAAAAGGGGCACTGGAAGAATGAGTGTCGGAAAAATGTGCCCCCAACGAGGGACCACCTCTCGGGAAACTAAGAAGGACTGGTTCACGGGGGCAACGACCAGTCTGTCCTGTACATGCCCCGAAGATATCAGTGTGCAGGAGAACCACCATGACAAGCTGCCAAGTGGAGGGCAAGGTTGACGGAGTGTTGTGGCCTGTGGTCGTCGACACAGGCTCGGAACGCACATTGGTGCGGCCTGACGTGGTGAGTTATCGTCGGCTTCCTGAGACGCCGCATCGACTGTGCGGAGTCACAGGACACTACGCAGAGCTCAGAGGCCCAGTGGACGTGAAGTTTGAGCTCGGAGGAAAGGAAGAGTTCCTCTCTGTCTACGTGGCTGACATGGACGACCCCTGCATCCTAGGTATGGATTATCTTGTCTCCCACAGGTGCGAGCTGGACTTCCGCGCTAAGCAGCTGACTGTAGGAGGAAGGAGGGTTCCACTGACAACTGTGAACAAGGAAGACCTGCCAGTGACGGTCAAGCGCACCACCATTATTCCTCCGAGGTCGGAGATGCTGTTACCCTGTCAAATTACGGGGGCCCCCCGGCTAGCCTGTGTGTGGTAGAGAGTGGAAGTCGATGCCCGGTAGAAAACGGGGTGATTGTAGGCAGTACTTTGGTAGACCCTGATGCAGCGGAAGTGCCTGTCGTCGTGGCCAATGTCTCCTTCAGCCCAAAGAAAATAGGACAAGGGACCATGGTGGGGTTGTGCCAAGAGATCGACCAGGAACCGAGAACCTGTGTCTGCAGGAGAACCCTGACGAAGCCCCAGGAGGAGCTGCCTGACTACCTGCGCGACCTGTTTGACAGGAGCTCCAAGTGTCTAGAGGAGCCCCAAATGGAACAGCTCAGGGAGCTTCTCGTGAAGAATGCAGATGTGTTTTCCACAGGAGACCTAGACTTGGGGTGTACGGACCTGGCAGAGCACCACATCGACACAGGTAGCCACCGCCCAGTGAAGCAAGCTCCTCGAAGGATGGCACCAGCCCGTCGCAAGGAGATGGATGAGGTAATGGATGATCTCCGGCAACAGGGGTTAATCGAGCGGTCCAGCAGCCCGTGGGCGTCTGCTGTAGTGCTCGTCAGGAAAAAGGACGGTTCCCTCAGGTGCTGCGTGGACTACCGAGCCCTCAACGATCTCACCATCAAGGATTCATACCCAGTCCCACGGATCGACGACACGCTCGACGCTTTGGTGGGCTCCAAGTGGTTTTCAACACTGGATATGAAGTCTGGGTATCACCAAGTCAAAATGGCGGAGCAGGACAAAGAAAAAACAGCCTTCTCCTACGGTCAAGGCCTGTGGCAGTTTAAGGTTATGCCCTTTGGCCTCTGCAACGCGCCGGCCACGTTCGAGCGGCTGATGGAGAGGGTGCTGGAAGACGGCACTCATCTACCTCGACGACGTGATTGTCTTTGGCCAGACCTTCGAGCAGGAGATGGAAAGGCTATCAGAGGTTTTCGCCCGGTTTAGAGCTGCACACCTTAAGCTCAGCCCGAAGAAATGCTGCCTATTCCAAAGGGAGGTCCAATACTTGGGACACATCGTGAGCGAGGCTGGAGTACGCACTGATCCTGAGAAGGTGGCTGCGGTAAGGGACTGGCCGACACCCACCAACGTGAAGGAGCTGCGGAGCTTCCTCGGGCTGTGCTCAAACTACCGCAGGTTTGTAAAAGGCTTCGCTACGATTGCTGCACCACTGCATCTCCTGACGAAGAAGGGGCGCAAGTTTGAGTGAACAGCGGAAACTCAGGTTGCCTTTGAGAAGCTCAAGGAGGCCCTCATCAGCTCGCCCGTACTCACCTACCCAGACCCCTCTAAGCCTTTTATACTGGATTGTGATGCCAGTGATGAGGGGCTTGGTGGAGTGCTGTCCCAGGCATGCGCCGACATGGAACGGGTTGTGGCCTACTTCAGCAAGAAGCTCACCCCAGCCGAGAAAAACTATTGCGTGACCCGGAAAGAACTCCTGGCAGTAGTCAAGAGCCTTGACTTTTTCCATGCTTACCTATACGGTGCAACTTTCACCATCCGCACGGATCACGCTGCATTGCGGTGGTTGAAGTCACTGAAAAACCCTGAGGACCAGCTTGCTCGCTGGATAGGTAAACTAGAGCAGCATCACTACACTATTGTGCACCGATCTGGGCTAACACACGGTAACGCGGACAGCTTGAGCCGGCGCCCCTACCTACCTGAGTGTCAACATTGTCTCCAGAGGGAAAGCGTCCAGTATATGTGTCGCCGCACTACAGTAGAACAGACAGCGGAAGTGCCATGGGAAGACTTGGAGAAACTGCAGCAGGAGGACCGAGATCTGAGACCAATTGTGGAGTGGCTGAGTCAATCGTCAACGCGACCTGGGTGGGAAGTAATCTCGAGAGAAAGCCCTACCATTAAGAATTACTGGACTCAGTGGGACACTCTTCGGATGGACAACGGGGTGTTGCAGCGACGCTGGGTCTCTCATGATGGTCTTGACCACTCCTGGTCCACGGTGATGCCTTTTAAGTCCCGGGAAGGCGTCCTGAAAGAAATGCACGACAGCATCACCAGCGGACACCTTGGGGTAAAGAAGACACTGAGTCGCCTGCGCCAAAGGTTCTACTGGGTTGGCATGAGGAAGGACGTGGAAGAATGGTGTCACGCGTGTGAGGTGTGCTGTGCAAAGAAGGGCCCCAAGAAGCGTCACCGTGCCCCATTGCAACTATACCAGGTTGGAGCCCCCATGGAACGGGTGGCAGTGGATATAGCAGGACCCTTGCCTCTGACGACGAACGGAAATAGGTACATCTGCGTCACAACGGATTACTTCACCAAGTGGCCGGAAGCCTACGCCATCCCTGACCAGGAAGCCACTACCATCGCTAAGGTATTGGAGGAGTTCTTCTGTCGCTTCGGTGTGCCTAACGAGCTCCATTCCGACCAGGGAAGGAATTTTGAGTCAACAGTCCTTGCTGAGTGCTGCAAGCTCCTGGGTATCAAGAAGACCCGGACCACCCCTCTGCACCCACAGTCAGATGGAATGGTGGAGAGGTTTAATTGGACGTTGGGCCAGGAGTTGGCCAAGCAGTGCAACAATGATCAGTCTTCATGGGATCAGAAGCTGCCTGCGTTCCTCATGGCCTACAGGTCTACCGCCCACGAGACTACGGGGTATTCACCGGCAAAGCTGAAGTTTGGACGTGAGCTGCGATTGCCGGTGGACCTACTGACAGGAAGGCCTCCTGGGGAAAGCCTTCCAAGGGACGCCTCCAGTTTTGCCCGTCAACTAGAGGAACGGCTGGAAGAGGTGCACCATCAAGTCCGTGGTGCCTTGAAGTTCTCCGGGGAGGCCATGAAGCGCGGTTAAAATATGAGGGCAAGCCACGTTGACTTCAAGGAAGGAGACCAAGTCTGGCTTTACAACCCGCAGAGGAAGAAAGGACCGTCTCCGAAGTTACTGAGCCCCTGGGAAGGCCCTTATACTGTGCTAGAACGTGACTTACCGAATCCGGAGAACGGAAAGGACCAAGCCGAAAGTTGTCCACGTCAACCGGCTATGGAGGTACCACGGTCCGGGAAACTACACCTGGAACAACTACAGCCACCCAGTAGCCGACGAAAACGCAAGGGACGTCCAGGACCGAGAGGAGGTCGACGACGACATAGGCCTTCTGGACCTTTCAGCCGAGGGAGATAACCTCCCGGCTTCGGCAGATGTTCCAGGGACACCCCAAGAAGCGGACGACGACGAGGCGCACCAGGAGACAGACGTGCAGGAGGCACCGAACAGAAGACAGAGACAACGCAGGCGTCCACAGCGATACGATGATTATTATGTTTTGGATCAATTTTCTTATGTTTGTATATAGTTAAGTGTGTGATCGGGACGATCACAATTAAGAGGGGGGGATAGTGTTGTGCTGGAAGCTTCCCCCGGCGTCCATGGGCCTCTAGAAGGCTCCGGGAGGAGCGAGCAGGGGGGCGGGGAGCAAGGCGAGCCGTCCGCGGGGCGCGGCCAGACGCCAGGCGGGAAGTGTTGCCAACTCGCACATATTTTTGCTACATGTTCTTGTATGATCTAAAATATACTGTAACATTCTAGACTGTACTGTTCTGGATATATATAGAAGAGGGCGAGAGGGGACAGTCCCAGTCACAGTAAGCTAGTGGTAAGTGAAGAGTCAGAGTGAAGTGTACTACTAAGGAAGAATATTAAACTACGGAAGCTGCGCAAAGTGTTTACATATCTCCCTCCCACGGAGTCTCCTGACGGCGACACGGAACCCAAGTAACACGTCCGGCATAACCAAGGAGACTCTTTGGGCATAACAATACTGATGCAAGTACGACAATTTTGACTGGATTAGAACGATATTTTGGGCAAATTCCTGGCAACGCTGGGCAGCGCCAGACAGCCAGACAGCAGGAACAGATGACATTATCGGAGAATTCCTTAAGTATGGAGGAGATGCAGTCAGGAAGGTTATTTTTAATATCTGCAAGGAGGTTTTGGAGGAAGGGGAGGCACCACAGGGCTGCGAAAAAAAACAGGGTAACTCTGACGCATAAAGGAGGGGGAAAGGATAGAGCAGAGATAGGAAATTATAGGCCAATAGCTATCATGAACACCATGGCAAAGGTGTTTGGAATAGTAATAAATGAAAAGCTTAAGACCTGGATAGAGACGCAAAAGGTGCTAGGAGAGGAACGGAGTGGATTTAGGAAAGGCAGAGGAGGGCTGGAAAATATATTTACCTTAAAAGAGATTATCGAAAGGAACAAGTTGAAGAAGAAGGAGTTATACCTAGTATTCATAGATCTTGAAAAGGCGTACGACATAGTGAACAGAGAAAAGCTCATTAGACTGCTAGGACATGTAGGTGTATATGACAAGATAGTATATATAATACAGAGTCTATATGAGGGAAATGAGGTGCAATTCACGTTAGGAGACGTCACTACCGGGTGGTTAGAAAATAATATAGGAGTCAGGCAAGGCTGTGTGATGTCCCCGACGCTTTTCAACATTTACCTCGAGGAGCTGATAGTGAGAATTAGGAAAGCCGGGAAAGGAGTAGAGATAGGAGGAGAGAGGTTAGGGTGCCTGGCCTACGCTGATGATGTAGTGTTGATGGCGGAGAGAAGGGAGATGGAGGAGATCCTGCACATAGCTCAGGCATATGGGAGGGAGTGGGACCTGAAATTTAGTGAAAGAAAATGTAAGGTTATGGAGTTTTGTAGTGGAGGCAGTAACCAATGGGTACTAGGAAACAACGTGCTGGAGGTAGTCGATAAATATATGTACAGTCGGCTATAGAGAGTAGTGACACACTGTCCAGTAAGTTTCGTTCAGAAAGCGACATCTGGCAACCCCTCCACGCGACATGAAAATTATTACATCCTATCGAAATCGTACTGTTGTGGTGATTGGTGGTCACAGGTGCACTCAACATAATTTTAAGATAGATATTTATCAAAAGTGCTCGTCGCTAACGCTTAATAAATATTTTTTCTTTAGGCTCTGTCGCTACATTTTGACACGAGCTTTTAGTTTCGTTCAAATTTAGTCAAGAGCAACTCTAAGTTGTTTATCAAACTTTGATACATTTGAAAATATACTGCACTTATTAGGGGAAATTGTTGTCTTTTAACTAAAAACAAAAAATTCCTGACAGCCGAGATCTTGTTCTTTATAAAAAAAATTATACGTAATAATAGGCTATAAACGTTCACATGATGGCGTCGTCGACCGCGGGCCTTGGCTGGAGCAGCGGTATTCCATTAAACCCCTTATGTCCGCAGGCACTGCAGTTGAGCTGTCACGTCAGTGGCTGTGGAAACGTATAATTTTTAATACCTAAAAAAATAAGAGAGAGAGAGAGAGAGAGAGAGAGAGAGAGAGAGGCTGGGTGGGGACGGGAGACATGTCCATCAGCGACAAGGGGTCAGCTAGTCAGCGACACACACACACACACACACACACACACACACACACACGTATTTATGCTTAGATATTACGTAATCTTCACGGATAAATAATTTTAGATTTTTTATGATCTGAATTGTCTTTGAGGCTTTATAGTGACGGGAATTAAGGCTGCGAGTTAAACAGACCCTCAAGCCTATTTGCTGTTTGATGTTAAGGAGCATTAGTCACTGCCTGCCCCTGTGAAGGACAGCATTGCACGCGGTATTTTCAAAGTTTAATAAGAAAAAGTGTTTCAGACTGTTCGTGATGTTTTACCTCGCCATCATCATCATCATGATGTAGAAGACATTCATTATCGCATTTCTAAATTGAATTCATGTAATCTGGTATATTTCTAACACTATTATATTATAATATAATATAATATTATACTCTTTTATAATTTCACGGTCACACACACACGGTACACACTGAAACGCGTCACTAAAGGCGGTGTCACACTAGCACTTTTTCCGTCGATTAATGCGATTTCCGTCGATTTTTCATCGTTCCGCATGAACTTATCGCATGAATTTGTCAGACGATCAGGATCGTTTCCGCCTGCAAATTTCCGCCTTTGTTTACATTTCCAAGACCAAGACCGAGACTTTCCGCGTGGCTTCAACCTGTCTCAAACGCTCTCCTGCAGTGACAGCCTTCCTCATCCTGGTGTCACTTCTGGCAATAAGAGGTGTCACTAACTCCAGAAGTCTGTGGTACTGGCTCTTGTCCAACCTGATCCAATTCTTCAGAGTCTCATGATCCTCTAAACTCAGCTCTTTTAACAGCCTGTGGTACACACTTTCTCTTTTCCGACGAGCCAACCATGAGCGCATCCATGCACGCTTTTTGGCTTGTTTAGCTCGTCTAAGTCTCACAATACACAGTATTAGGTTCAGAGCAGCGTATCTTTGCCGCAGCGTGGACTCCATGTTTGTTTACATTCCTTGGTCTGTGCCGACGGAAAGTTTCAGACGAAACACCGTTTGTGTGTGACAGGCCGCAGCCAAGGTATCGACGATTTTCAGAAAAACGACGGAAAAAGTGCTAGTGTGACACCGCCTTAAGGATCCTTTGCCTGTGGCTTAAACAAT